>NC_136020.1:19966682-20164182 GCF_048128805.1 Centroberyx gerrardi | reverse complement strand
GATTGAACATAGCTAATGAAAATTCTGTACAAGGAAAAGGGCAAGAGGAAATTATTTGGTAAAGGACATGAACTCCGGTTGTGTTCAGTAAAGCAGATATGATGCATATTGTACGAATAACCTTGTTCTGTATTAATCTAAAAGTGAACCTGCAGCGCAAAGAAACCTCTTGCTGCATGATGAAAACATAACATGCTTGTAATTAAGACTTTCTAATACTTTTAAAACCTTAAATTTAGATAGATCTTATAGAAGACTTTTCCAGACGTTTTTAAGGACCCGCAGACACACTGTCATGCTGCGTTCATGCGCTCCAAGACGTTTAAACAGCGTTGCGTTTGCGTGCTATTGTCCGAAAATCAAACCTGGAAGACAAACAACAATAATAAACATCAATAAACCTTATTTGTATGGCACTTCTAAAAATAGAGTTTACAAAGTGCTTTACAGAAAACAAGAGAAACAACTCAAAAAAGACGGACAGCAATACAGAAGACAGACACTAATAGAAAAGCATGAGGCAAGAACACAAGATTTAAAACAAATAATGAGAAGTGATTTGAAGGAAACACTGACTCTAGCCTCATTTCCTAAACAAACATAAACCGTTACTACCTTTTAGTTTCTGCAGCGTTTTTATAAAAATAAAAACGAACAGAACTCAGTAATCAGTGACAGAGAGCAGGAGGAGCTGCTGTCTGCTGGCTGCAGAGGAGAAGAAGAAACTGAAGGAAGAGTATTTGAGTATTTTCCAGCGCCTGTTACCTGGAAACCAGTGTGTCTGTTCAGCAGCAACAAGGGCGAACACCACACACACACACACACACACACACACACACACACACACACACACACCTCTGACACCTGAAAACATCCAGGCTGATTGTAGGAGCCTGACCGACAGACATCCAGCCGACACACACACACATGCACACACACACACAGACACAACACACACACGGTAATGCATGTACTTTCTGTCTCAGACACACACACACACACTCTTTTTGCACACAGACACATGTGCACGCACACACATTTGTACATGCACACATTTGCACACACGTACACATTTGTGCACACACACACTTTTGTACACACTCATACACATACACACATATACATTTGCGCACAGACATTTTCACAGACACACACACACAAGGATGTCTCTCTCTCACAGGCACACACATATATGCAGGAACTCTCTCTCAAACACACACACACACACACACACACACACACACTGTATATCCAGCAGAGGTGTAAATGAAGTTATATAATGTGTACCATGTGTATTCAGATACAGTGTTGTGGTGTTTCCTCACTGTGTTTCCTCTGCTCTCTCCTTCCCTCACCCACATTTCCTCTCCTGTCACTCTTAAAGTGACAATCCATGACATTTTCACATTAATAAATGTCTGTTTGGCTACTCTATCTCTGATTGATATAAGTGATCTAACCTATATCCAGTTTATAAAGCTTTTCCATTGTCTGTTCTAAACTGGGAAAAATCCTCTGCCGCACAGGAAGTGATGCGTTCTCTGTTTCCGGTTTGTTTGGAATCAACAGAAGAAGAAGAACTGGGTAGTTAGCATGAGCAGTGATAGCCACCATGAATCCAAGCTCCGCCCACACTGTTTGATTGACAGGTGATCTGTGGGAAGAGCAGTGCAGAAACACCACAGTGAGGCTGAGGGACAGAGATGGAGGAAAAAAGACAGAATCAGCTGTCAATCAACCAGCTGTTGCTAGCTAGAGTAAAGTTCACGTGTTCTACCTAAATTTGACAATTATTATAAACAATAAAAATTCATTTTTAAATTTTGAGCGCAGCACTAATTTGCCTCCAGGCTGCTGCTTTCTGTTTAGATCGTGGTCACTCTGGTTTGTGAAGTCCTAAAGCTCCGGCTGATCCGCCATGTTTATTGTTTACAAGAGTCACAGCAGAAGCCCCGCCTCTCTGTTGATCCAATTGGACAGTAGCGGAAGAAACTGACACAGGATGCCTTTCTGCTCTGAGTCGAACGTTTTTTCAACTTGCGGCGCTCCAGGCGCTTTTCCAAAAACGCACCAAGCAAGACAACAGCAGCAAAACACTTGACTCACATTGAAAACAACTAGAGGAGGCCGTCCTGCTGCTGAAACACCCTGAGTCATCAGGTCTTCAGCTGGTTTTTGGTTCTGTAAAGAACGTTCAGAGGGAGGATTTTTATAGAGCCAGAGAAGGAGGAGGAGCGTGTGTGTGGTGTTGCTGATGATATGTGTGTGTTCAGAGAGAGAAAGTAAGGAGGCTGAGGAAAGAGAGAATGTGTGTGTGTGTGTGTGTGTGTGTGTGTGTGTGTGTGTGTGTGTGTGTGTGTGTGTGTGTTGTATTACTGCAGAGAAAAAACTCCCAGTAGCCCTTCCACCCTCCACTGCTCTGCCACTGTCTGCAGCTCCGTCTCTTTACACCTCTCCACCTCCGTCTCCACCTCCCTCTCCACCTCCGTCTCCACCTCCCTCTCCACCTCCCTCTCCACCTCCGTCTCCACCTCCTTCTCCACCTCCGTCTCCACCTCCCTCTCCACCTCCCTCTCCACCTCCCTCCCCACCTCCCTCTCCACCTCCGTCTCCACCTCCGTCTCCACCTCTGTGTGTGACAGCAGGCAGAACGCTCAGCTCTCCACATCAGCCTCGGTGACGGACCGCTTGACATTTGTGCGGACCCCCCCTAACCCCCCCCAACCCCCCTGGTCCCCTGGAGGACTGCCCTTTCATGAGGGGGGGGGGGGGGGGGGGGAGGTGGGAGGAGGGGTTGGGCAGCGTTCGCCACTCCAGCGACTCACATCTGCACCGTGAACTGTGCCTGAATACTAAAACCAGTCTGGCAGCGTCACCTCCTGACCCCCCGCAGCCCCCGCCCCCCCCCCCCGGCCGCCGGCTCACACCGAGCGCCGGAAAACTGCTGGAGGCTTCCTTCATCTTCTGGGCCTCTGTTTGTGTTTAGTTTATTTGCGAAGCGATAACACACACACACAGCAAAGAAACTATAAAATACACGGCGATGAAATCAAATGATAAGAAACATACAGAAAGAAGAGAACATTTTCTAATTTGTTGCAGGTGAGATAAGGAAGAGGAATCCAGCGGGCTTACAGAAACGTCTCCTCATTACCTGTGGGCTTAGAAGTAAGAGCGTCTTCTCCCTTTATTTCAACAGAACAGGGCTTTTATTTTTGGCTCTTTTGTGGCTCTAAACATCAATAACTGTCTGGTAACAGAGCAATTGTGGCCAAATACTAGATCTGTTTTCGTAACTCAGAAGCAGTCATTCTTAAAGGTGCTACATATAGCACTTTAACATCAATAAATCATCACTTCATTCAATTTTAGACATTAGTGTGATTACCGTAAACAAACCAGACTATCATGGAGGAGACTGTCAGCCTCTGTCAGCCTCTACTCTGCATCCTCCATAGTTTCTCCACCTGGTGGATCTGGAGGGAAATCTGCTGGATCGCTTTACGGCACGAAACAGGAAGAGGTTCTGTTCTTCCAGAGCAAACGGAGCTAAAGCTGAAAGAGTTTCTGGCAGCAGATGGTGGAAGGAGGGAAAGGAAGATGGAGAAATCACTTCCAACATGTTTGATCGTCTTCAGTAAAGAGAAAGAGAAAACAAACACACACACAGAGAGACACCAGGGAGGGGGAGGAGCAAGTAGCAACATCCTCTTTACGACAGGAATCAACGGGTTTTATGGGAAATGTGGTCTCAATTTTGAGTAAACACTAGCACTAACAATACCACTAGCTGAGTGAGATAGAGGCGACCGATCGTCTCGACCATCATCTCATTTGTTTATGGTAATTATACAAACCCAGCAACTATTTCATAGATGGCAATATGCAGGAGGCAAAGTAAAAATTCATATTAAAACAGCTTTGGAAAGTGTTTTGAATTGGCGTCAGAAAGATATTTAGGTCTAGAGTTTGTAATCTAAACCGGAGCCTGATGGGACCCAGGCTGAGGGTTCAGTCCTGAGTTCACACTGATCTTTAAAAGTGGGCTTAAGTAAGTCTAATGCATTTGTACCTTCAATTTAATACAGCAATAGTTTTGGTAAAAACAGCTGCGAGTAAGCTTGTAGTTTTACTCTACATACTCTAGTTTTACTGTAGTTATACTGGTGTGTGCAGTAAAATTTTGGTTCTAGTCGGGCTCAGGCTCACAGTACGCACTTTATCCAGACATGTACATGTTATATTGTATGTACTTTATCTTGATATGTGCGTGTCATCTGAGGATTGTTGACAACAAAGCACTGAAACTCTGAAACTGTCCTATTATTGCACAGAATGCATTTTATTTTAAGTGGTGATTCTACTTTCACCTTGTGATATGAGTGTTTGCCAAAGTTTTGTCTGCTGAAACTATTTTTAAGCTGCAAAACAAAAACAAATTGCCTCAATGAGGACATGAACATTTTTCTAATCTAATTTAATCTAATCTGATTCCAGCTCTATTTAGATCACAGATTCACAGAACGATGCAGGACGGACGTCATCGCACCTTTCATTTTGCCGTTATGTTTAAATGGGTTTTCAACAGTGCAGACTGTCATATCAATATCTATTCAACGTCTAAAAAAAAAAAAAACACAAAATCTATTCGCTTTTGTAACAATTTTAATCTTTAAAGAAACAAAACAACATAATTTTACTAAAGCAAATAGATTTTGTTAGGTAGATGTGGTGATTTCTTGATCAAATAAGAATACCATTGTGTATGATTACATGGTGTGATCATTACTAATGATTATGTTGTTTTGTTTCTTTAAGGATTAAAATTGTTACTAAAGCTAATAGATTTTTGTGTTATTCCTCCACAGCAGCACCTTTAAACGATCTCTTGTTAAATACCAGTAGAAAAAAAAACACACCAAGCACCGAGCTAATCTTCTTCTTCTTCACTCTGTCTTCTTCTGTATCTTCTGGTTCTGCCGGCTGATCCTTCCTGTCTCTGTAGGTGTTCATGACTGAGGAGCCTCCTCTGAGCCGGAGGAGTGAGGCTGCATCTCAAGCAGACAATCCCCCCCCCCCGACGGCAGGTGGTCCGCATGCCTGCCCATACAAATGATGGATGGAGGAGAAAAATGGCTTGTAGTTCTAGTCCAGGAGCCTTGGGAGAAACTAGAGTTGTAGCTCCCTCTATGGGCAGAAGATGGGCGCTGCGCTTTGAAGAGCTGAAGAGTAAACCTGTTGTATGATGATGATGATGACAGAGGGACGATGATGATCTTTTAAACAAGATGACACTAATTTGGGGGTGGCAGGGTTTGCCTAGTGGTTAGAGGAGCTGGGTTCAAATCTCTAGTGTCAGCAGTGAAGCTGACCTCTGACCTCTGACCTCTGACCTCCCTGTGGAGGGCGGGGGGCAAAGAGAAGAGAGAATTTCCCTACTGGGATCAATAAAGTTTCACATTATTATTGAAGAAACAAAAGCTCTCCAGCCAGGTAGTAAACATTTTGGTACTTTTTCCTAGTGTCTCATTTTACATGTAGCCTTTGTCTTTATTTTCTTATATCAGAGGTGTGACCAAGTCAAACTCGATTCCCAAGTCACTCTCAAGTCTTGAGGCACAAGTCTCAAGTCAAGTCCCAAGTCTAAATGTAGATTACCAAGTCAAGTCCAAGTCATTAATGTCAAGTCTCAAGTCTAAATGTAGAACAGCAAGTCAAGTCAGAACAAATCAAGAGTCCAGTATCAATTTAATATCTTAAAGAAAACTAAATATCTAGGACTTTTCAATGCAATATGGTTTTAATAGGATAAAAACTTGGTAAGAGCATCATGAGTTTGATTTCTATAATCAATTTCAACTTCAATAAATTCAATCATTCCATACAAATTCATAAAAACAGAATTTAAATTCAGTCGTCTGCTGGAACAAATCTCATCACTTTCAATCTAAGTCATTTACACAAACACAAGATCTCAAGTCAAGACTTTAGAAACCTTTTCAAGTCATCAAAGTACAAGTCAAAGTCAAGTCCCAAGTCACCAGAACCCAAGTCAAGTCAAGTCTCAAGTCTTCTCTTCATGCATCAAGTCAAGTCTCAAGCTATTCAAATTGTGACTCGAGTCCCCACCTCTGTCTTATATATATGATATTGATATTACTCTATTTTTTGTAACCCATGTTGTAGTTTTTTTCACTGTGAAGCACTTTGTAACTTGAAAAGTGCTATATAAATAAAGTTTATTTTTATATTATTATTAGTCAACACAAATCTTTGAGGAAATGCAGACCAACACGTGACAGGAATGTCTTCCCTTAATCTGAACGATCTAATGAACGAAACGAGAGTGAAAGAGAGGAGTGGAGGAGAGAGCTTTCAGATGTTTTCAGGTTCCCCCGTCGGACTCGTTAGACGCTGAATCGGGACAGCTGGGTCCCGCGGCCGGGTGGGGGAATCGATGCAGGCATGACCACCCGCCTCGCAAAAAACCACTGACTGGGTGCTTATCGGTGCGTGTGTGTGTGTGTGTGTGTGTGTGACGGTGTGCCAATGTTCACTTTTCAGCCTGTGAGCGTGAGAGAATGTCATTGCTTGCGGCTCAGTGACCCAGAAACACTGTGACTGTTCCACTTGCATTCCCATGACTGGCAGATTGGGTAGATCAGTGCCTGAATTGGACCAAAAAAGGTGCCAGTACCCTAATTCAGCAGTTGCATGACATGAGCAACGCATGTGTCTTGGACATATTTATATTTATACGCATATCTTGGTAATATATCCCACTTCAAATGTATTTTTGTATGCATTTCATTACATACAAATATAATATTGCATATATGCTACAATAAAACCAACTGAAAATGAAACAAGACTGCAGTCAGTTTTAGCTGCAAAACAACTAGTCCTAACCTACCTTGCCATTTTTAAAAAAATCAACAAATGTGCTGGGTTAGTGCTGTAATAATATCAGAGAAAGATTACATCAGAGAAAGATTACATACTTACAAGCATACAGAAGACTGATGCAAATAGACAGAGGCCAATATTGTCTTTATATAACTGACGGACAGAGCTGCCTGTGCTTTTTGGAGGTAGTGGCAACAAAGCAATATTGACCTTTTGTTGTTGACAGTCATGATATAAGAAAACTAGCATTATGTAACTTTTTACGTACATTTATTCCTCCTTGGCACAATAACATAGCTTTTATTTGTGCTTGCACATCCTCTATTTTCTTTTCTCTCTCTATCGGCACCTGACCAGTAGTGTTGATTGGACATATTGGCGTTTGATTACCATGAATTTCTTCATGTGGACAGAAAATAGAAGTGCCGGTACACAATAAGAAGTAAGGGTACTCATGTGGACAAAAATCAGGAGTACCGGCCCATTTCAGGCACTGGGGTAGATCATACATGCAGATCTCTATTTTACCATTTATTGCTGCTGTCAGATGAAAACTCTGCTTTTATGAATTCAGACAAACAGCCCTATTTTCAGATTGACAACCATGACTTTTTGATTTGGTTTTGAAAGTGTTTCATGGGAAGCAGGTAAACCTTCAAGTAAAAACAGTAAAAAAACAAACAAACAGGAGTCCCAAGGTTTTCTTCCAACACGGCAGCAACGCGTTTGAATAAATGAACGGTTTCATTTCCGAAACAAAACTTCGAAATTCATCAGTCGATATTTCGAAACACACAGATGATTCCATTCTCAAAAACAGAGCTATTTTGTAAACAGGATCTCTTATTTTGGAACAAAGCTCTTCAAATAATGACAGATGCTTTCAGTGAAAACGTGGAACATAAAAGAAACCGCCTATCTGTGCATCATATATTTCCCCTCTCTCTTACATAATTCGCTTTATCGTTACTGAACACAGACGGTGCGTTCATCCCACAAAGATGTTTCCCACATTCGCTTTTCCTCGTAAATTGGATGCTTCTGGTAGGCAAGATATAAATTTCGGGGAACTGACGCGGCATCAGATAGCTGAGGATGAGAAGACGAAGCCACATCAAACGGAGGAAATGTGAAACGCAACACAAAGTGTATCAGCGGTGAATTTCTGTGAATCTGATCAAATTAGATGAAGCAAACAAGCCTTCTGCGAACTGTAAATGTCATTTCCGTGAACTCTATATATTGTCTCTGTGCTTAAATTAGACCGTTTCCTGCAGCAGAGCAAATAAAGGCAAATTGTACTCTAATGTGAGTTGTTGATCTTCACTATCCGGGCTACTCAGTCTTTGGAAAACTCAAGACCATGGAGCAGTGTCGTCTTTTAAATCTCCTCTTAAAATGCATTTTTACAGACAGTCTTGGCTTTTTACCTGTTTTATTTCTGCTGTGTTTGGCTGTTTTACTTTTCATTAGCCCTGTTTTTAGTTCATGTCTGACATTTTCTGGTATCGTTTGTTCTTACAAATCGACCTCACTGGCGACAAGACGTGAACAAAATAAAATACATTGTGGTTTGGAGGGGAGATGGAAATCAGAAATCAGTCAGAAATAATGAACAAGCTTTGAATAAATCAGAAGAAAACCCCTTTTTTCCAATGTGTGTCTAATCTACTCTACAAAAGCAAACAGCATTAGCTACTTTTTCTGTGTTTTTTAAGTATTACCATTATAGAAATTCAGATTTTCCTCTATTTCTGTATATTTTTGATTAAAGATGTTTAATGGAGACGCAGTTCCAATTTGATTTTGTCTGAGTGTTTGTACGACTTGAACACTCACTGTAAGTGGCTTCAGATAAAGGCGTCATCTAAAGATCTAAACTGAAAATCTGAGTTGGGCTCCAGGTCTTCCTACCTGAGCCAGCATGTCCCGGCGGTCGGCGTCCTTGTAGAGCGGCAGGTACTTGTGCAGGACGCGCAGGGCGTGCTGCTTGAAGATGGCCGTGGTGTAGACGGTGCACTCCACCGCCGACACCGGTTTGGTGAAGACGCCGTACACAAAGATCACCCCTTCCTCTGAGGTCGTACCTGGAGGACAGAAGACAAGAGAACAGGATCGGAAACGGACTTCTATGCTGTGAGAAAAATAGTCCGAATCATGAAGTAAACTAAAAGTATAAACGGTAAAGTGAGTAGTGGCTCAGCGGTCGAAGGCGTGAACCGTGTAAACGAATCCGGTCCAGAATGTTTGTCGCATTCCTCTCCCAATCTTTCCTGTCTCTCTCTACTTACAACTGTCTAAGAAAGGCAAAAATGCCCAAAAAATAAAAAAAGTAAAGTAATAAAAGTAGTATATAGTCTCTTTTCGATACAGTATAGGGAGCCGAAGCCTTCCCGTGGCTGACTAGCGGCTAACGTGTTTTTCAAAACCAGTTTGTCTTCTGCGACTAAACAAAGCAACAAATGGTGTTGAGATTCACCTCTTGACTCATTGCATCGCATAATCTTTTAGCACGTTTCTGTTATTTTAGAAACTCACAGATAAGACTGTGTCTTATAGGAATGGAACGATATATCGAAATTCAATATACAAGCTCTCCATCCAAATTATATTATTGTGACTTTGTAGTGCCATTTTTAAATTGTTGTTTACATTCTAGCGAGCCAGTGGCATCGCTAGAAAGATTTGCGTCTCAGAAATAAACAGAATTCTGCACAGTCAGACTTTGTTGTCACTGAACTTTTATTTATTACATCGTATCGAATCGTATCGTGAGAATAATGGAAGTGGTCACTGTTAGCTGCAGTTGCTTCAACTAACAAACACATGACTAAATATTGCTGCCTCGTTTTTGTTTATGCACTGTATTATGTAATGTATTCTTGTTGTACCTATTGTTTGATGCTGATATTTGACCCTGTCTTGGCTAGGTCTCACTTGTAAAAGAAGTTTTAATCTCAATGTGACTTCCTAGTTAAATAAAGGTTATATATATATGAGCAGATCGTCCCGTCTCTACTGTCTTACCGAGCAGCACTGGTTTCTCCTTCTGCCAGTGGCCCTTCTGGAAGGCAGTGACCGCCTGCTCCTTGATCAGCTCCCCATCGATGTACGGACCCCAAGTCTCAAAAACCTCCAGGAACCTGAACGGGTTCACGATCTTGGAACCTGAGATCAGAGGGAGATAGAGAGAGAGAGAGAGAGAGAGAGAGAGAGAGAGAGAGATAGATAGAAATGTATGGAAGAGGAGGGAGAAAGTGCAAGTAAGACATCAACATGGAAGATAGAACTTAGCCTGCAATGTGTGCAGTTCAAAGGGGAATTAAGTAATCTATGGCCTTTACTGACCTCTACTGGCGACCAGTAGGAATTACAACAACACTGATAAAACTGTTCTCCTTGATACAAACAATAAAGTCACGTTTTCACAATAGAGACAAGTAAGCTAGCTGATTAGAGCAGAGATCCAATAGAAACTGGAATAATAAAACTGCTTTTCATTTGCTTGTCTTGGCTTGAGAACGAGGCTTTTAAGATGAGATGTTGTGTCCTCCATTGTTGTGTATTAGTATTGATCAGTAATTGTAATTGTTGAGTCATTGGTATTGATCAACAACCCTATCAACCCTCTGTCAGATATATTACGGTCATTTTATGCAGTAAAATCCACACTTATTGCCCCGTTAAAAGTCCCATATTATTCAGTTTTCAATGATTTTGTTTTCAAATCTGCTCCGGCTCAGGATAAGAATAGTGTTTTTCATGATGTTCTGTATATTGCCATCTTTTGTAAGTGTGTGAGCGGCCCACAGTGCGGCTCTGTGTTCAGCTTATGTCGGCTGGTGTTCGGTGTCCTACTTGATTTCAGCTGGGCGGCCAGGACGGCCTGGGGAGAGAGGGACAGCAGGCAGACGATGTCGCTCACAGAGCAGTTGGCCTGTTTGGAAAAGTCCTTCCCCAGCTTCAGGGCGTCGTGCCTGAGAGAGAGAGAGAGAGAGAGAGAGAGAGAGAGAGAGAGAGAGAGAGAGAGAGAGAGAGAGAGTCACACTTCAGCTTCATCTCATCTTTAAGCATATAAAATCTCTGCAAGGTTTGACTACAGTAAGAGCTGAAGGAAACGGATACAGCTGTCGATCTATCGCAAAAAATAAAGTCAGATTTTCAGGAATTAAGAAAACAACGATTCATTTCTAATGCATGTCCATGCTTGTGAAAGTCACATCTTAATTTAAGTAAGAAATTGAAGTGTTTCATTACAAAACACTATATACCCACTTTAGAAAAATTACCTTATGTTCATTAGTTAAAGTATGACTGATTATGCAAGTTTAAAAAGTACAATTTTGTGGAGAAAAAGGCACAAAAATACACTGAATGTATAATATTAAAATATTAGTTATATCTTCCTGATGTTGAGTTGCAGCCCGTTTCCCACAATCCACATCTGAATTGTCTCAAAGTTTAAAAATCCTCCTGTAACTCGTCTGCTTCTCTTTATCTCCATCTCCGCCTTTGTGATCGGTATAGATTTAATAATGGAAATCAATAAGGGGATGATGGCTTTTACCTGGATTCACCTCATCAGTGGACTTCATGAAAAAGAGTGAGTGTCCCTAACGTTTAGTAGATTCATGGTTCATGTGTAAACCAGCTCAGGACACAAGCTGGTTCCTCACCTGGTCTTGAGCGGGATGGAGAAGGGCAGGCTCTGGAAGACGGCCTGTCTGAACAGAGGCTTGCTGCTCTGGATCATCAGGTGGAGACTCACTGACTGGGCGCCCGCACTCTCCCCAAATATTGTCACCTGACGAGAAAACACACACGGGGGGGGGGGGGGGGGGCTTGGTGTTAAAGGTTACTGTCTGAAAACTGAACTTCGATACCCAGAAATCCTGTGCAGTGAGGTCAGGTCAGTCACCAGCCAAAGGAAACCAAAGAGACGAGAGAGGAGAGGATCTAACGTTGGTGAGTCCAGCTCTCTCTGCTGCTGGTTAGGAGACAGTTTGTGTTTCACTCTCAAGTTTTGATTCGTCACTTCTTGTCGGCGGAGAAGTGACCATACCTGACACCAGAATTTAATTTGGGCAAACAGGGCGAACCTACGGGTCTCAGTTAGGAAGGATGGGACGCTCTTCTCGGGTGTATTTTTTACATAAAAATCTTGCTAAGTGCAGCTTTAACCCTGAATCAAAATTCTGTCTATAAGTCAGTTTTGGCTGGTAGGTGTGTAGTAGTAGTATTTTTTTTAAAACTGCTTTGGCAGCGAAGCATTACAGCTGCTGGTGAAATCATGAATCCACTCCACCAGTTAATAAATAAAGTTAGTTTCATGCCTCAAGTCTCAGGAATGACTATTTATTCACAAGTTTGCATCTTTCTCTAACAGCCATGAGAGAAGTATGGAACAAAATGTAACTGTATTTGAATTATGCGTGGTTGGACGTAAATGTTATATAATCAGCCTGGTAGTTTCAGCCAAGCAATCTGATTGGTCAAAGACTGACTGGATAGCTGAGCTTTATTGGTTGCTATGTCAACGTTGCTGTATAGTTAATAGTCTGCTATGTGTTATTTCCATCGAGGACCACATTGGAAATAAGTGTTTTGTGTAATATATGTGCCGTCCTCTGGGTTCTATGTAACATCCCAAGTCCTTTAACATGCTTGATTTTTTTTTTTTTACACATAAAAAATTAAATCAATCAATCAATGCTTGTGTGAACCAGGGAGCTAGTGAGTAATCTTTCCTATTTAATCCCGTTTTTTATTCTTACGTATGCGCGCTTCTGTGAAGAAAAGTTTGCAGACAGTGCATGTGTTGGTAACTGCTGTATAAAAGCCATAATATACCTGCAGGTTTTATTATCAAAGTGAAAAAGTGGAGTCGCTCCTGCCTGGAAATGTCAAGGTCAGTCAAGAAACACGCTGAGCAAATGGCACAGTAACCATGTTGAGATTTCTCTTTGAAGTTAATTCAATACAGCACTTCAAAAGGGCCTGGGACTGTGTAATGCTGTAGCTAATTAGCCTAGGTGTGTGTGTGTGTGTGTGTGTGTGTGTGTGTGCTTGCCTTGCTGGGGTCACCTCCAAACATTGCGATGTTGCGTTGGACCCAGAGCAGCGCCGCCTGCTGGTCCAGGATCCCATAATTCCCCGTGGCTGAGGTTTGGGGTTTTTTGCCCGACACGAGGAAACCAAACGCACCTGAAACCATAAATTGATTCACATGATCGGCGAGGCGTAATGGACACGGCAGGACAGTCATTTCCCCCCGAGCTGCAAATTACCGTTCACGTATCACTGGCCCTGCTTTCAGTCTTGGAGGAAAGTAATTACCAGCAGAGTCAGTCATTTAAAATAATGAAATGCTCACATTATCCCCCTGTCTCTCTTTCACACACACACACACACACACACACACACACACACACACACACACACACACACTCTACAATACACACACCACCATATTAACTAATTGACTAATGACTTCCATGAGATCCCTGCTTGTTGCCTTTACCAAGCCAACTCTAATGCAACAGTTCATCCTTCCTGTACTCCTGCACACACAGCTTAAAAAGATGAATAAACAAGGACTAAATTCTAGTGTGTCACAGTTTTTTTTTTTTTTTTTACAATTGGTTACAAGCATTTCTCAATACTGAGTTCACTTTTTCAAAACTCTTCACACAGTTGGCACAACAGGACTCTATGCAGACCAAACTGAATGATTTTTCATTGATTTTATACTAAACCCTACTAACCCTAATGACCATAATTTTCGAAATTCTTGAATTCATTTCTCACTCAAACTCAACCACCAGCAAAACTCCTTGTCTCTACAGCCCATTTTCTTATTCAGACATTCAAACATTTCCATTTCCCATCTTCTTTGCTGAAATTATGTCATATTGTATCTAATTTAATGCTAAAGTGATCATATGTAGTGAGATGATACATTATTTGCCATCAAAAATTTTTGTGATTTGGGCAGTTCTCGTTGACCAAAATGTTAAATAATTTAAGTTTATTATTAATGAGTGCTGGAACTCTTTTTGTAAGCACTTATTTTTGTATGTTATATTTGGACACTTTATACTGTTTGGGTCCACTGTTGTTACACCCTTATAAGTACATTAAGTATTACGGAAATTCTTTACCAAAGTATTGAGTACTTAGCTAGAATAGTGTTTTCAAAAGGTAAATACACAAGTTAATAGACTGGAATAAAGTCATTGTAAAGTAATATTACTGTGCAATTAGAGTACTTTTTTCTAAGAGTCAATATACAGATTAATGCAGTGTAATTGTAACGTTAACATTACTATGTACTTATACTTACTTATACTTTTTTATTGGCTAATACACAGGTTAATTGCTTTTGGAATAAGGCCATTGTAAAGTAGTATTAGTGTGTAATTACAATCCTTTTCCATGGGTTAATACATTGTTATTACACTGGTATAGGGCCACTGTAAAGTAATATATTACCAAATGTTCTTACCCAGCCGGTACTCCAGGTTTACGACGACAGTGTGTGTGAAGTTACTGATGAAGCGTCCGTCGTACAGCGGCTTGGAGGCGGAGCCGGCGATGAAATCCCCGCCGTGGATCCAGACCATGACGGGCAGCGGCCTCTTCAGCGGGGAGCTGAGGTTCACATCCAGAGGCACGAAGATGTTCAGGTACAGACAGTCCTCACTCACCTGTTGGGGACGGTGAGAGCACACATAAGACAAAAAAAACCCATTTTCATTCAGTTTTCTTTCATCCAAAATCAACAGTTCATTCAGTTTTAGTGTTTAGTTCAGAGATGACAAACCTAAATCAGGGCAACGTTCCTCTCTTCCTCATGAATCACATCTCTAGTTCTCCTTCGCTCTTATTTCTCATATCTCTCTGCCTTCACTTACATGTTCATTCAGGGTCACAGGAACATTTTGTTACAGATCTGTTTTTGCAGATTGTACTTCTAATCATACAAACAATTCTCGGAGGCAGAAATAATCTCATTGGTTGAGTTATCATAGTTTTTATGGCTAAGTAACATCAGACTGAAGCTCAGTGAAAAAGGCAAGAGGTAAGAGGAGGAAGCTAATACTATTAAGTCTAGCGCTCTGCTGCTAGCTGAAAATAATGCAATTTATCTAGGTTAGCTAGTTAGCTAGCTGCTGACCTTCCAACATCATGAATGCCATGTTCATGAAGGAATGAAAAAAAAAAGTCATTGCCATTTATATTTTTTATTTATATTTTGACCTGAGTTCCATCTTTGCCATTCGAATTAACCAATTAGCTAACTTAGCTAACACGATGAAAAACTGTTTCTTTGGCTCCGCCCACTGAGGTTTAACTCAACCAATAAGATCTCTGCCTCGAGAGCAGCTCTGCCTTTGAGAAATGTTTACGTAACTGAAACTGGAATCTGCTCTATTTCCAGGACACATGACCTCCGTACTATTGGTCTCCTTTAATGTTGGTGATGTAGGAAGTGAAGTTTATTCTACTGTAGCACTCGTAAGTCGCTCTGTGTGACAAATACCAATGCAAAAATGCAAAGTAGATGCTAAAGCAGATTATATCATGATAAAATGGGAGATAATTGAAAAGTTGCAACATTGTAACATACAGTATATCCTTCCTTACCATTCTGGGGCATTCGTCTGAAATCGGCCCGCTGCAGCCCTGCATGCACGCCGCCCGGGGGAAGGAGGCGTCATGAACCCCGGGCCACGGACTCACGGGTCGGGGGGGCTTCCAGCGGTACGCCCCGACAGGCGGGTCGGCGTACGGGATCCCATAGAAGATATGGGCCTTATCCACTGTAATCCCCTTGATCACGCCATCCTTGGTTAGCACCACAGGACCGGGGTCCGGGATCCCATCCGCACCCTGACTGACTGGCTGGCCCTTGGTTCCCCCTGCGGCAGAGAGCACCTCTGGGTGCCCCTGCTGCTGGAGGGACTTTACCTCAAAGTCTCTGTTGATGATGAAGGGCTCGTCTCTCACCAGCAGCCCGGGGGAGATACTTCTCAGGAAGCTGACAAGGTCGATGTCATCATCATTTTTCGTCGCCTCCCCAGAGGCCGGCGCTAAACTCAGTGTGCACAGCAGCAGAAAACAGTGCCAGCTCTCCATATTGAGACAGAAAACACTTCTCTTTCCCCAGACCCCGCCGCTCAGATCATCCTTCGACTTGAATTGTGTCCCAGCTGAGATGGAAAACCTGCTCCCCCCCGAGCCTGAAGCCAAAAGCTTCAGCCACAGACTGTGCGTACTTGTGACTCTAATTTGGCCAGTTGGGTGCTGAGATTCATCAGACAAAAGCCTCTCTGTCTGCGGCCTGTGGGCTGAGACCCGTCCAGTAGCCCAGACTCATGACAGCCGGCCCCGGCCTCTGTGATGCCGGCCCACTAATGCGGGACAAGTCGTCGTTCCTTTGCTTAATGGAATCACAAACTTCCCCAGGTCACACGCACGGTTTCCACGTGTGGGCGGTGCAGCAGCGTGAATGTGCACAGGCCTGGTTTTCAAAAGGAGCTTTTCCAATCTCTGCTGCCAAGTGGGATGATTCATAATAAAATCGTTGCTTGTAACAGTAAACTTGTGGTTTATTTTGAAGCAAGTTGTGATTTATCATCTTCATCAATACTGCTCTGCACTGTATTACACAGACAAACATGTAAAAATGTCACGTGATGCTACCAAAATTGACAAACCTTTTATATGTGAAACTGTGAAATATGACATATTATAGTATTTCAAAAAATATGTGAAACTGGCGTTTGGCCTGCTGTAAATGAAAGCATTTCATCAACAAATTATGGACAAAAACTTCATAAAATCAGATTATGGAAAAGGCTTGTGGAAGTGTTTTACCATTAGTATTCCAGTGTGGATAAGGCTGCCTGCATATATGATCTAATCAATATGTGTAGTTTTGATTTCAGTTTTATCTGAAAAGAAAGCAGCACTTAATTCATCATGCAATGGAGTTGAGCTGTTGTGCAAAATTGTTGTTGACTGTTTTGAAAGCATGGACGTTAGTTTGGAGAAATATAAATCAATAGAGAAAAACTGTGATAAGGCCTGACATTTTAAGAGATAAGAATAAAGTCTTTAGAGTCTCTTTGTCTATCCTCCTCTGTCCTGAAATGTGCCTTAAACTTAAGATACTTCAGGGCCCTAAACTTAATTTGCGTTTATTATATTATCCAAAAGTTCTCTTCTAGCTGCCAAAACCAAAATCCAAGCACAGTTTAGTATCACATTTAGCAACTAAATAGAGAAGAATTCAAGCTAGTATGACCCATCCTCAGTCTTGTAGAGTATATTGTGACAGGCTACTTTCAATATGCTTGTCAAGACTATTTTTTACCTCTAAGAAATGTTTGTATAAATCTCCAGTCTGCCCTTAGTGGTCGCTCGCATCTGCCTGCTGGTAATCTCTAGGCATGGTATGTCAGCAAAAATATAGACCATTCTACACTTCCCATGCCCTTCACTTCACCTATCAGGTTCTCTTTAGCAGATAAAGCCTAATTGAATTCGTCTGATGCCCCAGCGCGAGCCACCGGTCTGCAGCGCACACCTGTCACTCATAATGAGTCTGTCGGTTCCAGCCGGTCCGTGGCTTTAGTAAACACAACCATGCTTTCCATTGCTGAAATCAAAAGGAAAATGTAAGGCTAAGTGCTTCATTTATCTGCAGTGAATTCACTATCGTGCTTAAAGGCTATTTCACCCGATTTCAACAAGTGAATGTAACTTTTAATGTTTTCAGGAATTACTTTGCGTTTTCGTTCATCTTTTTCATACTGGTTCCCTGCACCATATCTCTTGGTGAGTAAAACTGCATCCATCATGTAGACTGACCTAAGATAATCCTGTTAATTTCGAAGAGATAAAATGTTTTCCTGTTGAATTTCTAGGAAGTTGCGACGCATTTTCCTTCTCCGTATGTTGGATTACCAAGGACGATGCTCTTGAGAGGTACACAAGATATCTGGACGCCAAACTCCATTGACAAATCGGGCAGTTTAATGTTGCGTTGCTCATCAGCAAAGTTACATACATGGTAGAACATAACTTAAGACGTTTTACGAGTTATTAGGGCCTTCTGGTAAATTCGGCATATAAAGGACCCACTAAGCAGCACTGTATTTCAACAAAATGTCAATTTTTAGAACCTGTTCACACTGCTCGCTACCGCCCACAATGCTGCATTTTCGCGGAAGCAGACTTCGAGCAACAAAGTCTAAAAGTTGACATTTTACTGAAATGAGTGCTACCTTGTGTATCGGATGTATGCCGAATTGAAGAGTGGTTCCTAACGATTTGTAAAAGGTATGAAGTCCTGTACCACCAGGTATATGCCTTTGCCGATAAGCAAGGCAACATTAAACTGTCAGATTTTTGAATGACATTTGGCATGACTCTTCATTCGAGAGAACAGGACGTACCGGGGCTATGCTCTCCGTTCTTTTAGGTCAGATGGGAATATATGGCTCAACGGCACTGGGCTGAAATCCATCAGGAAACAGGGTAAATTTACCTCCTTGACTGTGTCTCCAATTGTGGAAAACAAACTAACCCTTCAGTATGGAGGCTCTGTCCTGAAATGGACTTTCTCAATCACCCCAAGTAAGTAGCTGATCTCTATATATTTGATATTTGTGCCCATCAATGGTTCTTAAATGTAGCCATACACAATATTGCGAATGGACTTGCAAATCATCTCTCACTTGAAGGTACAAACTCCATTGAAATCAGAGGCCTGCAGAAACCCAAAGAGCATCCATCCAATTCCACTCAGGTACTGCTCAACTGTACTTTAATACTGATGGATGGTCAGAAATGTTTTCTTTTTCTCAACAAGCTGTCTAGCTGTGTATCTCCCCTCCCCTTCCCTTCACTCTACCTCCATCCCTCTTCCTTCTGTTTCTCCCCTCTCTTCATCCAGGAGACGCTGCAGTTGTTGAGTCCCACTGACGTGTTTGCATGTGAAAACGGCACATTGTTCTTCCACCAGGATGAAAACTTAATCCTTGCTATTGGTGAGATTATGTATATGTGTGTTCTTGTACTTATATGTAAGCTTTAGATCTGCACATTTAGGTCATAATACTGTCTCTGTCTTCACTTCTTTAAGGGGCTAATTAGGGTTAGGACTCGGGTTTAGGTTTAAGATTAGAGGTTTAGGTAAGGATAAGTGTTAAGGTTAGGCATGTAATAGTGAGGTTAAAGTTTCAATCACTTATTAAAACTCGTTTTTAAAGACTCACTTTTATGTATGACCTTTTATTGTTTTTTACCTTGCTTGTATGACTTTTGCATTTCTATTTTTTGCCTTGTTTTTACTGTTTATTCTTATGTATTTTTATCTCTTTGCTTTGTAACTGTGTTTTGGTAAGTGCTATATAAATACAGATTATTTTTTATAAGGTTAGGGAATAGGGACTCCTTATTACACTCCTATCTTGGACATTCATCTAATTTCTCATCCTAGCAGATCCGCCCATTGAGGTTTAACTCGACCAATGAGATTATTTCTGCCTCTGAGAAGTGTTTGCAGAATTAAAGCTCCACTCCTCCTCCTCCTCCTCCTCCTCCTCCTCCTCCTCCTCCTCCTCCTCCTCCCAGGCCACACGCTGCGTCTCCCTGTCAAGCTGGAGTCCAGGAGTCCGTCCATGCTGCTGGTGTCCTGGATGGAGAACCGTCCAGCCGCCCCGGACCCCAGCTCCGCCCACTCTGTGACCCTCTACCACCCTGAACTGGGCTCCTACAGCACCCTCAGCGTGGACGCCACCACCCACAGCCACTACCGCTTCACCGCCCTCGAGTCCTGCAGCCCCTATGTGGCGTGTGTGGAGAGAGCAGGCACACACTCGCTCACCTGCCTCTCCGCTATCACAGGTATGGATGCATGGGTGGGCTTCCTGAAATGGTAAGTATAAGTATTTGCATAAGATTAGGGTTGGGTTCAAAATGGCCGCCATGTGAATAAGGTCAATACTCGGTTGTTTTTCTTGCTTTCATAATTCTTTTATGTCTTTTTTCCAGCGGTGGAAAAAGTATTCAAATCCTTTACTTCAGTAAAAGTAGCAATACCATAATGCTTTTATATTTTTTTTACTTTTTGATTAAAAGTATAGAAGTATTAGCAGTAAAGTGTACTTAAGTATCAAAAGTAAAGTAAAAGTCCTCATTCTTTCAGAGTGTTAAATTATTGAAGCATTAACCTGTAAGAAGTATTTTAATGTTGTCGGTCTAACTGCTCCATATACTGTTGGGGAGTTTAAACTATAACAATGCAACATATTTTATGAGCTTATCGTATGTTTTGCATGTAAAACCTTATTCTGCAAAGTAACTAGTAACTCCAGCCGTCAGATAAATGTAGTGGAGGAAAAAGTACAAGATTTCCCTCTGAAATGTAGTAAATTAATAGAATATAAAGTCTTACAAAATGGAAATACTCTAAAGTGCCAGTACCTCAAAACTGTACTTGAGTAAATGTACTTAGTTACTTTCCACCTCTGCTTTTCCCCCACCAGACCCGGACGTCCCCAGACACTTCCAGGTGACGTCGTGGAACAACACGAGCATATCGGTGGCCTGGGACTGTCCCGAGAACCGCAAGTTCTCCCTCTTCCTCCTCACCGCCTTCTACCTCAACGGCACCGACCACGTCACCGAGGAGCAGCCGGTCTGGCACCGGGAGGACCGCTTCCTGTTCACCTTGTCTGACCTGCCGCCCTGCAGCAGGGTCCGGCTCGGCCTGCAGACGGTGTGCCAGGCGGGGGTCGAGTCCCGCTACAGCAGGATGGTGCTGATCGATGGAAACTCTGGTGAGCTGCGCAGGGTGTCGCCTAAAACAACACAGGGGAAACGAACCAGTCTGAGCTAGGGCTGAACAATTAATCGAAATTTTATCGAAATCGCAATATGGCCTACTGCAATTTTCAAATCGCAGGAGGCGCAATATTTGTTAAAGGTGAAATGTGTGTCAAAATACCATTTTAAATTAAATATTGTCGTGCTGCAGAGATGTCCTGGCCTACACATCATATTCTACAGACTTAAGAAAACATCTTTGTTTGGTACAGATCCCCGCAAAAATCACACCATAATCATTTTAATACGTTTTTCAATGAAAATGAGAATAATGATGTAAAAATGATCATTCCCTCTAATATCGCAAATCATATCGCAATTGCAATATCAGTCAAAATAATCGCAATTAGATATTTTTTCAAAATCGTTCAGCCCTAGTCTGAGCTGTACGAATGCAAACAGTGCTTTCAGTGCTGATCCATATCAATACAGTAGAGTTAGACCGATGTATTGGGCCGATATTGAACCTTGATTAAATATCAGCCAGTCAATTTTATTTTCTTTGCATATTTTATTGTTCATTAATGTTTTTTTTGTTAATTCTTCATTTAAAAGGATATAATGTATCCCAGAGATTCCCCTACCATTGAATAGGTGAGGTGGGTCAACCTGCCTTAAAGAGCTGCTAAAACTAAAAGAATTTAACTATTCTGGGTTTCAGTGGAGAGTTTTAGTGTCCCATGATGGTCTAAATGCTGTTGCAGAGGCTTTTCCACCCTGAGAAGAATAAAATTCTGGTGGAAACACTGAATATTTGTAATGTTTTGGGCATAAAAATTGCCAAATTTAAAGGTATTCAATACCGGCACAAAATTTCAGCTATCAGCAGCTTCAAGACAGAAATATCAGCCTTCAAAAACTCGTATTGGTCGAACTCTAGAATACAGTAGAACTTCACTTCATCAAACCTGCTTGAAAACTGACTAGTTAACTGAGCTCAAGTCACTTTCCATTGCAAAAATTAGTAAATGCAACTGACACTGCTAGAAAAATGACTTTCCCACACTTAAAGAGAGCATACGATTTTATACTGGTGGATGAGTGGTGGTTCAGGAGGGAAGGAAGGTACATAAATATGTACATGGATTCATTTAGAATAAACTGTATGAAACTTAAATGATCATTGCAGCAGCTTAAAATGGGATATAGATATGAATAGAACACTTCAAATGCATTAGAGATATTCTAACAAGTAATTACAACAAACGGAACATAGAATATAATACAATAAATAGAACTTACTGAAGATAATGATACAGTGTCTTCATCCTGCTAATACAGAGCTCCTATTGGTTTGAAAGCTTCTCACTATGTTGACTATCTAGCTGATTGCGCTTTACAGATCTATGAATTTAGAGATCTGTGAATCTGAGCTAATTTAAACAAAGTCTTCCCTCAGAAAAGACAAAACCTCCTGAATGTCGCCCCTCTTCTTTGCTCGTCAGTCCACTCCAACATCGAGGCGCTGCGCCAGGCGTCGTCCGGCCCCGACAACTACACCCTGACCTGGGAGGTGAGGAACACCTCGTCCGTCTCCGTGTTCAGAGTCTACCACCAGGGGGCGCTGCAGGGCTCCACGCTCACCACCAGCCACACGGCGGGGGGGCTGCTGCCCTGCCGCCGCTACCTGGCCCGGGTGGAGGCGCTGTGCGGAGAGAGCGTCCTGATGAGCGCCAAGACAGTCACCGCCCACACAGGTACGGCAGGGCTGAATGGGGAAATGGGAGACACTGGTAAATATGTATGGTATGGTAAATATTTATGGTAAAAATACTGGTAAATATGCTGTGAGTGCTGCTGGAAGACATGGTAGTGTTGATGTATGCATTTCAATTTTTGTTCACATTTACTAAAATATGTTTAAAGCTGCCAGGCTTTTTTTTTTAATGTAAAAATACACCTGTCATATCAGCCTAAATCACTAAAGCAATGGTAGAGTGACCCGTCCCCCCTAATTGAAACCCTGTAGATTCATCTTAAAGAGTAACTAAACCCCAAACCCAAATCTGCGGTGAAGCCTGACACCTAATGGTGAAAAGTAGGGTACTGAACTGGCCTTCTGCTATTGGCTGGTCTTTGTACCAGGTGATGTCACCACCTGTTGTACTGCCTGTTGTGTTTTCTGTTGAAACAGGATGTTGGGGCGGGACATAACACAGGGAGGAGGGATCATTCAGAAGTGTAAACCAATGGGAGATCAGTTAGGGAGAGAGAGGCAGTTTTATTTGATGGGGAGGGCGGAGGGGCGGGACTGTTCAAAAATCTGTGATGTTTTATTGGTTGGAATTTTTTATGTTGCGTCCTGGTACATGATGAAGTCACTAAAGATTTTCCGGTTTCCAGGAAGTAAAAGTAATGAGTATAAACTAGGTGTATGGTATGATAGAATGAGCTAAAAAGGTGAAAAAATAATTTTTAATTTCAGTGTGACTTCCATCCATTCCATCCCATGGTTTCTGGGTAATGAAGTCCTTCAAAGTTTAAAAATTTCAGTTAACGCTCACTGCCACTTGGGGCCGCCAAAGTGCAAAGTTTTTAGTGCAATTTAAAATTGTTATTTGTTGTTGTGTGTGTATATTTATATCACGGTCCTCTCTGTTTGTCAGTCTGTCTTGTGTGTGTGTTTAATCTATCTCTGTAGTGTAATCTATGTGTCATAAATGCAGTGTGTGTTTGGTGCAGGCCCTCGCGGTGTGTCTGACCTCAGGTATCGCTCCAACGACTCCACGGCGCTCTGGGTTCCCGGCACCACGCACCGTCCGGCCGTGTCCTTCCTGTACCGGCTCTCCTTCGGGAACGGCACCTCGGTGCGGAGCGGCAGCGTGAGCGAGCCGGCGCTGCGGCTGCCGGGCCTGGCGGACGGGACGGCCTACGTGCTGGACGTGTGGGAGGAGTGTGACGGGGAGTGGCGGTCGGACCCCGCGCTGGTGTGTTTCGACGGGGTCAACGTGGCGTTCAAGCACCTGGTGCTGCCGGTCGGACCCGACGACGACGACGACGACGACGACGACGACGACGACGACGACGACGACGACGACGACCTGGGTCAGTCAGGCGCCGGGTCTGTTAGCGGCGTGGGGAAATGCGTCAGGATTGGTCGTTAATGTCTTGAATCACCTGGTCGAGGCTTATTTTAGAATAATGAACGTCTCGCTGCACATGATCCCACTTTTTACACGTCTACTTACCAATGACATTAAACATTCGATAGGAAATATTGATTTAAAATTATTTTATTACAAGCTAAAGAAATTTACAAGCTTCCACCAAAAAACATAGTATTCAGAAATAACAGACCTCAGAATGCGTTCATCAGGCTAATTATTTTTCTCCGGTGTAAATCTGATGGCAATGGAAATCATTAATTCATAATAATCACCATTCATATTAAACCTGACCCAATGTGTTCAGGATCTAAGGACTACAGAGAATGTGGACACTTTTAAACAAAAACTTAAAACATTCCTGTTTAGCCTAGCTTTCCTGTCATTTTTAATGTCTTTATTTTAATCTTACAATTTTTTGTTTATTTTTATTTTAAATGTTAATGTTCCCATTTTATTCTAGATACATTGTCTATTTTTATTTTATTTTATGACCTCTCCCTTTTTGGTTCTTTTATTCTATTGCATTTTTATCTGTGTTGTGAAGCACTTTGAGCTGCATTTGCTTGCATTAAATGTGCTATACAAATGAAGTTTGATTGATTGATTGATTGAATGTCTTTCTGCCCTTCTGTTGCTGCTATAGAACTGCAGTTTGACTTCTTCAGCCCGACTCTAGCGATGGTGGTGCCGTGGTCAGACGGGCCGCCGCAGGACGGCGTGTTGGATCCTAGAGCCAACCTGGAGAGGACTGTCAAAAATAAAGTGAGGGAAAAGACAGATTTTATTCCCTTGCCTAATGATAACTGACTGCAGATCCAGTTTCCACCTTACCTTCTACATAATTCATGATTGTTTATAATGATGGTCATTTTCCTTATGACTTAACCCTTACTGACTGACCTTAATGACTAGAAGACATGGTTTACCCACGATTTTATTAACACTACATCACTGGTAATAAGCCTGAATGTGGAATATATTAATTCAATTTATGAAAATTACACACAATCCTTGGAGAAAGTATTTTTACACAAACTGCTGGAGAATGATAACATTGTCATAAGACTAAGATTAAGATGCACTTTATTGATCCCCTAGGGGAAACTGAGGAGACAACATCTTGAGGTACTGCTGGGTCGTGAGAAGATTTTCAATTCAAAATGAGATATCCAACCTTTGAAAAAAAAACTGCCTATTCTTACAGTGATTGATGAAAGTAGATCACATTATGGCTTATTATTACAGTTATGACTACAGTTATGAGTCATGTTTTGAGGCATCTGTTGGTTTTTGAAATGGGCTACTGACTGATCTATACACCTAGCATTTTTCTGAAACAGATATATGTCGTTTTGGAATGAAACCATGGTATCATAGTTTATCTTTCTCTGTGTCCTTTAGCTGCAGGAGCTGTTGAAAGGTTTCAGTCCACCGGCCCGCGTTCAGGTGCTTGACTTTGAACCTTCGGACGAAGAAGGAAAAACACAGATTCTCTTCACGTCGTTCGACGCCTCCGTGACGGACGGAGACGTGCCGCTGCCTGAGGAAGACCAGCTGGACTACATTCAGTCGCTGAAACCGCCCAACATGGAGGTCACAGATGGGGTCATTTACTGGGACGGTAGGAGACTGGAAACATTAATTCAAGTTGTTTAAGATAACCCCCAAAAAATGTTAATTTTTCCCTTTTTTTTCCTCTTAGCTGACTAACTGGCCAAACAATCCTGCTTCTTAAAGTCATTTTGGAATAAACTAATAATCCCCTATTTTCTGGGATTTATTAAATATATTTTCTTTTCGTTGGTTCTTTTGTCAGATCCAGATGAATGTGCTTCCTCCAAGCAAACTTTGTGTCCCTCCAATTCTGTGTGCATCAACACTCTGGGCTCCTACACCTGTGTGTGTCAGCATGGCTACTATGATGTTGGCTCTCTCCTCGTGCCTCCAGTGACTTCACATCCAGTCTGCAACGGTATGTCGGTGCTCCCAGTAACACGATATTTAGCTAATAAAACCAAATTGTGTCAAATTAATGTCATCTATCCAGTCCAGTGTGTTTGAGTCTTAAGAATATTAATAAAGGACTTGATTGATTATTGTTTGATGGTTGATTTATTAGGCTACTTATGAAATAAGATTCCCTGTAGATGCCCAGATGTGACTTAACACAGATATCAAGCTAAATCTTTGATATATTTATGTTGCTGCAAATATGTGAAGAGTTCTAGGTCAGGATCCTGTGGCTCAAATGTATTGAGACGAACCTCTTTAGTCGTGGTTACTGATTATATTGATTTTTGTTGCATCTTTGATTCATTGATGATATGTTTTCATCACAAAAACTTTGCAGAAAACTAGTAAAATCAAGGCAAAGCAACATTTTTTCTAGGCATTATCCACACCTGAGTAGAATGACGCATGCAGCAGCTGTAACACACTGATGCAGCAGTAACAGATTCTTTCATGTGAGGTGAACCAACTTGATGACGCTGGCCTCGCTGCTCTGATCCTCACCCTTGCTTTCGAACAGAGAAAGGTCTTTTCAGCCAGTGTCTGGACAAAGTGATGGCTGGCGGGATAGCGAAAGCCTACCTGGTCGGTTTCTTCGGGGGAAAGGTGGATGTGGAGCTGAACGACGGGCGGTGCGGCGTGAACGAGAGCGAGGCTTTCTACTTCTTCCACGCTTCGCGCAAAGCCTCTGCGTGTGGGACCAGGAGGCTGGTGAGCATGTGGTGTCATGAAAGATCATCTCATATAGTGCTTACAAAGCCAAGGGTGTCTGTCTGTGTGATGAAATCATGCTGCTATAGGCAGCATGGAGCAAGTAAAGTTTGTGTTAATGTTTGTGTTTTTGTGTCAAGTATATTTCTAGAGCGCTTTTAGCAAACAGGATTAACAGAAAACAAAGTACACAGATAAAGAGAAAACCAGGGAGAACATAATAAGAGAAGATAATAACACAATAAGAACAAGAAGTACAAGTACACCACAAACTCTACACACACATACACTATATGTATGCATAAAGAGGTGTGTGAGTCCACAGAATAAGTGTGTCCACCTATGTGTGTTTGGGCTCTGCCTATATAGGAAGCCTTCCCACCCACTACTTTTTCTGACCATTTGTTCTCTCCTTTTTCTTTCATTTTTTGTAAATAGATCTTCTGTTAAAGCTGCAATAGGCAAGACGGGTCAAGATACACCCGTCTTGTCCGCCCAAATCACAAATTAAAGCTGCAACACAGACGAATGTCCCATCATCTGTAATTGAGATGCCATAGAATCACCTTGTTTTCCCAGATTAATTGTAGGTGTCCGGAAATTTTCGTGGCGCACAGAATGTGACGAATCGAAACCTGATACAAAACTTCGTCCAGAGAAAGCTGGATTCACCACGACGGTTGAACCTGCTGCGAAAATGTTGTGTGAAACGTGTTTTTTCACCACCACCAGCCACAAAGAAGAAGAAATTTAGAAAAAGAAGAAAGAAATTAACAAATTTAGGTCAGAATGGGCAGTTTACGTTAACATGATTTCTGGGTAATGAAGTCCTTCAAACTGTTATCTCCAGCTGCCACTTGGGGCCGCCAAAGTGCAAAATCACCCACTGTAGCTTTAAAACCTTGTCTTTTGTCCCCTTTGTGTGTGTGTGTGTTTGTCCAGGTGAACAAAACACACATTGAGTTCCAAAACACCCTGAGTGTGACGCTGACCAGAGAGCACACCATCACCCGCCGGGATCTGCAGGTCGTCTGGAAGTGCGTCTACCCACGAAACTACGTCCGCAACGCTCAAGTCAGCGTGGATCTGGAGTGGTGAGATGAGACGGATTACACTGTTTCCAGTCCAATGTTACCATGTTTACTAGAAACATAGCAGCGTGTATTAGAGTGCAGGAGTTAGAATTAGAATTAGTGACAGGTTTCATGATGATAATTGTTATTATCATCATGTTTTGATTGATTGATTGATTGATTTTATTTATGGATTAGTAAACAAAAAACAAAACAAAGAAATCCAAAGGATAACATGTTAAAGTGAAAAACACTTATTTCCAACATGGTCCCAAGATGTTAAAAAGACAAAGAAAAACACAAGGAAGCACAAGACATTAAACATAAAAACTAAACAAACACAATCCTAAAAAAACAAAAACACATCACCACCATTACAAGATAAAAAATAACTCCTACATCAGAAAAACAAGGACAGCTAAAGTAACAATGTCATTGCAGATTTCATTATAAATCTGTTACCCTGTTCCATAAAAAAGTCCTAACCTGACTTCTATAAGCCCCTCTCATATTTAAAAACTTGACGTGTAACGGAAGGCTGTTCCACAACATGGCACCAGTATAAAAAAAGGAACTTCTAGCTACATTATTCACTCGAGGCACTTGACATGAACGCACACTGGCCCTGGTATTATAGTTATGCTGAGTATGGACCATTGTTATCTGAGAACACAAGTACTGAGGAGCATACCCATTGATAATATTGTACATATGATGCAGCTTCTGTTGTTCTACTCTGAGCTGTACTGGCAGCAGTCCTACCCTTCTGAATTCATCACTACCAACATGAGTTCGAGGGGATGCATTTAATAAATACCGAATAATATTATTTTGCATCACCTGCAGTTTGTTCCTGAGTTTAGCTGTCAAACCACTGTACCAAGCAGAGCATGCATAATCGAAATGACACTGTATCAATGATGACACGAGAAGTTTCTTAACAGAAAAGTCGAAAAGCCTTGTTCTGCGAAACAGGAACTTGAGTTTGCTGGCACACTTAGATAATATTTTAGCAGCAATATATTCACAGGAGAGTGACTGCTCCAATATTATTCCTAAATATGAGACATTTGTCTGAGATACAATTTCAGCTCCATTACAAAAGACTTTCAACGTATTTGTTCTTGACAGCTTCTTCTTAGTTCCAAACAGGATTGACTCGGTTTTGCCCAAATGTATTGAGAGCTTGTTATCTATGAGCCACTCTCTTACACTTTCTAATTCATTACTAAGAGTGTTTTCAATCTCACTGACATTATTCCCAGATACCAGTAACGCAGAATCATCAGCATACAGTAAAAGCTTGCATTTCACAGCCGCTGGCATATCATTTATATACATAAGAAATAAAAGAGGCCCTAAAATAGAGCCTTGCGGCACCCCACATGTAATATCCTGAGGTTCTGATATAACCCCTTCAACATCACAGACTTGAGTTCTTCCTGTAAGGTAAGAAGTGAACCATTTTACAGCAGTATGTCTAAAACCCATGCACTGTAGTTTTGATAACAGTATAGTATGATTCACTGTGTCAAAGGCTTTTTGCAAATCAAGCAAGATCATGCCAACATACTTTCCTTCATCAAAGTTTTGTCTAATAAAGCCAAACAGATGAATAAGACAGGTTTCAGTAGAGTATGCTGCTCTAAAACCAGACTGAAGCTCATACAACAAATTTTTTTTAACTAAATATTCCTCAACCTGCTCAAACACAAGACGTTCAAAAACCTTAGACATGGATGTTAAAATTGATACTGGCCTATAATTTCCAACATCTGATTTACTATTCTTCTTAAAAAGGGGAACAACCCTTGCCCTTTTCAGTTCACATGGGAATTTACCCTGACTTATAGATAAATTTACTATATGAGTAATCACACTAGAAATTACACTGGCACTATCCCTCAGAAATCTGGCTGGAATAAGATCCAATCCAGTTGCTTTGTTTGTGGGTAATGCGGATAGACACATCCTTACCCTTTCCACTGAAACAGGACTTATCTCAAATACATCAGGAACAACATTTTTATCTTTGTAGAAAGAGTTCGCAAATGATAGGCCATATCTCCCTGAGCCACAAGGTAATTTAGTAACCAAACTAGCAGCAATGGTTGTAAAAAAATTATTAAAATAACTAGCAACCTTCCATTTATCAAAACATATCTTATCCTCAATGACTAGTCCAATATTGCCAGATTTTGTTTTGGACTTTCCTGTGGAGCCCATTTCGTTAAGTACTTTCCATAATTTTTTGGGCTGGTGTGAATTTTCAGCAATAGCATCCTCATAAAATTGGGACTTTGATTTCTCTGTCTTATATCTGGCTTGATTTCTAAAATGAACATATTTATCATAATCAGTAGGCAATTTTGACTTCTTAAACTTTCTAAAATATAAATCTCGTTGTCTAATAAGATCTAAAATATCTGTAGTCATCCAATTTGCACTTCTCTGTTTAATTCTAGTCTCCTTCATTGGAGCAACAGCATCAAGTGCAGCTATAAAATGCTCTTTAAAAAGGGTCCAAGCCTTATCAACATCATTGCTACCCAAAACATCAGCCCAATCCCTCTCAGAAAGCCTATGTTCAAATCCCTCAACTGAGTAATGTTTAGTACATCTGGACCTAATAGAGCGGTGATTTCCAGTATTTATCTGTGATTTAAATATCTTACGAGTGCAAAAAATTACTTTATGATCACTTAAGGCAATATCAAGGACGCCTGATTGGGAGATCTTTTCACACTCTGAGACCAATATCAAGTCCAATATGGACTGGCTATTTACAGACACTCTAGTAGGTTCAGTAATTAGTTGTTGCAAACCAAACACTTTACAGAAGTTTGAAAATGATTTAACTAAACAACTCTTACTAGGAGGCAATAGCAAGTTTGTATTAAAATCACCCAATATAATACATTCCTTCTCCATGCATACATTACTCCTAATACAAGTCATCTCTAAGAGTTCATAAAAGTCTGTTTGCTTAGGAGGTCTGTAACAGACACCAATAATAATGGGTTTAGTCTTGAGAAGCAGCAGCTCAATCCATGCCGTTTCCAAGCCCTCCACCTGGAGGTCGGCTCGCGGATTGAATGTTAGATCACTCCTTATAAACAAGCATACCCCACCTCCATTTCTGTTGCGATCACGCCTGTAGACGGAGTAACCGGTGAGCTCAATTTCTGCGTCTTGAATGGAGCTATCAAGCCATGTCTCGGACACTGCGACCACAGCAGCTTTGGAAGTAACTGCAAGGTGCTTGATCTCTTCAAGCTTAGGCAGCAAGCTCCTTGCATTTATATGAATAAAGTGAAGTCCTCTCCGATTAAATAAAACATCAGGATCTTTCCACGTATCAAGCGAACCGTCCTCAGAGCAACACGTTATCTCCGGGGTACTATCAAACACATCCGCGGGACACATTTCCTTCAAGCAGCATCCATTGCACACCAGGGGAATGTCAGAGTCACTCCTTACGGCTTATGTTATTTGCTGTTGTGTAAACAAATAAAACCAGTCAAAGACTACTCAAGAATTTCATACAGGCATTTCTAGGCTTTATAGTCACTGAGTCAGTCTCTTTCTGACTTCTTTCTCTTTATCTTCACTGACACTGACAGATGGACTTTCGTAGGGTTTCTAGCAACTACCTAGTACACCATGGCAACCACCCAGAATCACCCTAGCAACCACCTAGTAGCACCATAGCAACCACTGTATACCACAGAGAAACATCTTACTAACTACAAGTATTACTACTAAAAGTGCTACAACCACTACTACTATGGCTACAATTATTACTACTACTGCTACTAGTGTTACCACAACACCTACTACTACACTGATTGATGCTCTACACACATTTTTTTCAGAAAATGTTACCTTTTTCTAGTTTCCTCACTGTGGTAGAAAGGATAAATGTCAGTAAATTAAAAGCAGAATTCCCCCTGGTTCTCATGAAGACAGTATCTAAACACACCGTCCCTCTCGCTGTAGGGTTACCTCTCTCTCCCTGGTGGAGTTCAACTCGTCCCTGGAGCTGGGCCTGACCTTGGCCTTGTACAGCGATGAGTCGTACTCTTACAGCTACCGGGACGCCGTCGCCCTGGGGCTCGAGGACACCCTGTTCTTCCAGGTGGCCCTCCAGACCAACAGCTCCTTCGTTTCGGACGTCCTGCTGCAGGTGGAGTCGTGCTGGGCCACAGAGAGCCCCGACCCGCAGGATCAAGTCCAGGGCCTGTTCCTTCAGGACGGGTGGGTGATAAATGTCACTCTGTTGATTCCTGTAGGGCAGCTCTCTGTTCGCTTGAGATGGAGGGCAGAGGTCAGCTAGGGAACAACCCCTTGGAGGTTTTAGGGATTCAGTGTCTTACTCAAGGACTCTACAGCAGAGAGTATGCATGAGGGGGATAGAGGGCTTTTAGGTGACATAACACCCTCTGGTGGCCATATTGAAAGTCCTCAGCTCTTGAGCAACAGTGGCTGAGAACATCTGTTTCTAAACATACAACTTGTCCGTCTCAACAGAATTGTAAACATTTGGTTGATTTCTAAAATGTAAAAATTGCTCTAACTTGTGTGCATGTATTTCAGCTCAGAATATACCACGGAAATTGAATGGTTTAGGTCATTTTTACTGCTCTGATTTGCCCTGGGAAATATATTTTAACTGGATTAAATTGCGCTGGGCGATAATGATACTGAATGTCAGCGAAGCGTTGCACTCTCTCCTCTAGCTGCCCTGTTGACGACACGTTCCAGTGGCTCTCGGCTAACGGCTTGGCACAGAAAAGCAGATTTTCCATCCGAATGTTCACCATGCCCAAAGGCTTGCCCATCTACTTCCACTGCCTGGCCCAGGTCTGCGGGCATGACGAAGACTGTACCACGGTAAACTGAGGGGCAATCCCAAGGCTGTCATACACCTGGCAACATTTTGGGGCAATGTATCTGCTACAGATATTTAAGCAAGACATATGGTAAAATATACAGTAGAATTTATCTCTGTGACACAAAGTTACTTGTTGAGACATCTTCTTCTTGACATTAGCTACGTTCACATGCACAGAGTAAACCGGCTGTTGGTCATATTTGAGTTAAAGTCTTATTTGGTTTAAGCTGTTTACCTGCAGCTTTGATATCCTGCGATTGAGTCTCCCTGTTGCTGGAATAAGGCGTTTCACCCACAGATAAAACAGTCCACCAGCAAAAAAGTATGTAAACCAGCTACCACCTTCCTCTTTGATTGAGCGCTCGATCACTTCCAGTACAGGCAAAATAAATAATGATCTGGTAACACTTTACAATAAGGGTACACTAAGTTAAGGGTTAATTAATGCTTAATAAGGGTTAGTTAATGCTTAATAAGCATTAACTAACCCTTAATTAACAGTTAACTAATGTGTAATTTACTAATGGTGTTCATGTTAACTAAGGTATTAATTTATACATTATTTAATAGTTTATGAAGATGACTATTAAATAATGTATAAATTAATACCTTAGTTAACATGAACACCATTAGTAAATGATTACCAGACACATTAGTTAACTGTTAATTAAGGGTTAGTTAATACTTATTAAGCATTAACTAACCCTTAATTAATGTACCCTTATTGTAAAGTGTTATCAATGATCTCAGTAGTAATAGTAACAATAAGTACTGCTTACCACCATGTTTTTTGTTGACATCAAAATGTACTTATAACGCTGTGCAAATCTGAGTTTGTGCAGACGTCGTAAAGCAAAAGTAAAAGAAGTAACTTGTTTAATATCACAGTAAGCCAGGCATCTGAAGCAGGTTTCTCATGAGTTCAACTGTGTTATTCTAAACAGAGTTATGACATTTACAGAACATGTACCAACACAAAACCGGGTTACATGAGTAACTGGGTTAAGAACAAAAAAAAGTTGCCTGGTGTAACACCTGCTACGCTCGCCATGCAATCCTGAACAGTGTGTGTGATGTGGATGACACTACTTGGTGTTTTAATACGACAGCTAATTAGAAATACCCCAAATTTCTACTTTTTTTTTTTTTTTTTCTTTTCGCCATGTGGATGAGAATCACTAATGGATGATTGTGTTAAACTTGTAGAACTGCACCGCCCAGCCGCGCACCAAGAGGTCCGTCAGCAAGAGGGACGTGAACGCCAAGCGAGCCGCCGTCGTGTCCGCCGGACCGCTGCTGGTCAGCGTGAAGTCAGGAGTCCGGCCGCCTCACTGTGAGTTGATGCGTTGGGTTTGTCCAGAGGTTTAAACCACAGTCATTTTTCATGGTGTTGATCTTGGATTGATGTGGTGAAACTACACAGTTAAAGCCATCGTGTAAAGCCTAGTGTATATTGCAAATGCCAAGGGGAATAAACAGGTACTTTTATCTTGCATTTAAATTTAAGATCTTATTTTGAAGGAATGTGCATGAAAACTTCTTAACCCACTGGAAGATAATACACTTACAATACATTACAAGAAGATCCAGTATGACTTTTAATGCAGTGTAATGGTTATTTACACACATAGCACCTCATCCTTTTATATCAAAACCCAATCTACATTTCAACTCTGACATGGCAGGCTCTAATTTGCTGTATGTGGAGAAATTATATGTTGTAAACCTGTTGAAGAGCCTGTAGTGGTTCACACATTGTATGACCCTTTAATCAATTAGGCTATAGCTGTATGATTTAAGCAAAGTGTTAAGTTTGCTCAGTTTTAGTTAGCGTTGCTTGCTTCAAATATAATTGTATTGTAACAAGATAACATGTCTTATCACTTCAGTAAAGTTAAACTCCAAATTTATTAAGAAATTCTCATGAAGCAAGTGAAATACTGAATCTTGAAAAAAGCCACATTTTCTCCCAGTTCAGTTTCACCAAACTCACAGATATATACAATACTTTAATAAAATACAAGGTATACTGTATGTCTATGGTCTGAGTGCAGGGTAAAAATAAAATGACTAACTGAGTGTCTGTTTGCTTGCAGGGACGGAGCACATGACGATGATCTTCATTGTGGCCGGATCAATAGGCATGTTGGGGATAACGGTGCTGGGTGTGAGCGCAACAAAAGCCATAATGAATTACTATGAACGACTACGACTGCAATAAAATGCTTGAAACAACAACATCTCTGTGTTTAACAGTTTATTAGTGGATCGTAAAAAAGGCATTAACATGAATAAGTGTCCCAGTATTAAGTGAGACAGTAATATTCCTCCATTTTTCCGACTCTTAGTAGTAGCTGCTCCTGATTTCTCTTCATGTAATTAGTTTCTTAGCTAATAACTTTGTAAGTGAATTTGTTTTAGATTTATTACTGTTTTTGTGTACATTTGTCATACATGAATGGTCCACAATTTTTTTTTTTTAAGGTTCCACTAAATGACAGTAGATGATGGATCAGGAGACTGTCAAACTTCACTGCCCCTGTATTTTTTAATATATATATTTAATAATTAACACAATTCAGACGTCAGTAACAAAGCCAGTTCACTATGATATGAAACAGTACGAGAGAAGGGAAGACTAAATGCAGAAATGACGACTTTATTAAATAACTGACATTCAGAAATTCAATTTTTTAAACAAATTTCAGAGACTCTTTTATTCTCTTAGGGGAAGCACTTCCCCCTTTTAAGATCTGTGTTGGATTATGGCAGTGTAGCATATGGAGCAGCAGCCAGGTCTCTTATAAGGAAATTGGATGTGATTCAGGCACAGGCATTGAGAGTGTGCAGTGGGGCTTTTTAAATCATCGCCAGTACCTGCCCTACAGGTAGAAATGGGAGAAATGCCGTTGGAATTAAGAAGAAGGATGCAACTGATGGCAAATTACTGGGCTAATTTGCAGGGAGACAATGATTCTCACCCCACAAAAGGAGTGTTGCAGGAGTTTATCAGAGAAGTATCAGAGGGATAACTTTGGTCGGGTAGGGAATGACATTGCAAAATAATTTGGAGTGTTTGATCTGAGGATAAGCCCTTCAGTAGTTTATCCGGTGGTAGCTCCATGGATGCTTGTGTGGCCTGATACAGACTGGTATTTGTTAGAGGTAAAAAGAAAAGAAAAAGATCAAATTGATTTGGTAAGTGCATTCAACTATCATGTAATGAAAGAGTATAGTGATTTTACACAGATTTATACGGATGGTGCTAAAATACCTGAGACAGGAGTGACAGGATTTGGGGTGGCAATACCAGCAAAGGGAATTGGAATCAATAGAAGAACATCCAATAAGTTAGGGGTTTACACAGTGGAGATGTTGGCAGTGGGTGGAAAAAACTAGACTAGATAAGGTGTTGATATGCTCAGATTCATCCTCAGCCCTAGCAAGTTTAAGGTCTTTCCATTCAAACAGCCGTCAAGATGTGCTATATGAAGTCCTCCAGTCAGGCACAAGAATAGCAAATCAGGGAGGGCTGGTAAAATTTCTGTGGGTTCCAGCGCATGGAGGGGGAATGAGAGGGTGGATGAGTTGGCTGAGAGGGCTTTAAAGAAAGGAAATATAGAAATGCAAATTAGTATCAGTAAAGCAGAGGTTAAATGTGTAATCTGGGAAAAAATCAACCAAATGTGGCAAGAAAGGTGGGACAGAGAGAGGGGAAAGGGAGGCATTTATATCAAATTCAAAAGAGTGGCAAAGTTACGGGAAAATTTAGGTTAGGAAATTGGGAAATTGTGTTGACAAGGTTAAGGCTGGGGCACTGTGCACTAAACAAAACACTGAAAATGTTGGGGAAACACCAGACAGGATTGTGTGCGGGATGTCAGGAGGAGTCAGAGTCGGTGGAGCATGTAGTTCTGAGTTGTAGGGGGTATGGGACACAGAGAGAGATGATGAGGATTAATCTGAGGGAATTAGGGGTGCAGGAATTCACATTAAAAGGATTACTGAGCATGGGTGAGAGAGCACAGATCAGGGTGCTGTTAGATTTCTTAAGGGATACAGGGTTGTTTTTTTTATAGGATATGATGGATAAGCAGGGATAGGGTGCTAGGGTGGCTGACATGGATAGGGATTTTATAGTAGGACTAGGTTGTAAAGCATGGAGGATAAAATGTAGTTTAGGGTGTGTGTGTGTGTGTGTGTGTGTGTGTGTGTGTGTGTGTGTGTGTGTGTGTTTTGAAGGGATTTAGATTGTAAGTCTATTGTCTGGTCCACACTCCGGAGCAGAAGGTGGCGGTAATGCACCAATAAGCTGGATGCCAACAAGAAGAAGAAGAAGAAGAAGCAGACTTCCCTCTTTGCAAATCGAAGAAGAAGAAGAAATGTGGTGCGTCACTTCCGTTTCCAGTCGTCAACAATGGCGTCCTCCACGACAGAAGACGGCGTGAGTGAAGCACAAACTGGGAAGAAATCGAAAAAGAGTAAAAACCAAGGTAAATTCTGGATGTTGTCGGGTTAGAAACAGTAAACTAACACCCAGCGGTCTGTTTATTCTGAAGCTGAGCTGAACTAAAAGGCTAAAACTGAACTGTCGTCACTGCTAGCTACAGGCAGCACTGCAGAGCACGCATGAATTAGCATTAGCTCGTGAGCTGCCTTGTCAACAGTTGGCAGGTGTTGTGGCAAAATGTGTTTCTCGTAAAATGTTTGTTTCCCTTGGCGGCCTGTCTTCTCCTCGATTTCACACCAGGGAGGAAAGTTTCAGTTTTCAGTTGATATTTACAGGTTTTGTGTTTTGTTTTGTGCATCTCACTGACTTTTTAAAAGGTAAAAACGTTTTATAAACACAATTCGGGATTATAAAGAAAGTAGTTCCAAGTTCCCTCATAATGATCCGATAATAATAATAATAGTAGTAGTAATAATAACAGTAACTTTATTTTATAACACCATTCATACCTATAATGCAACTGTAAGTGCTTTACACAAAATAAATGGATTAAAACAATTGCAAGCAAATGCAAAAGCATGACAAACTGTGTCTAGTAAAATGACATAAAAAAGAAAGAAAGATGTCAAGAAATATATCACGGTTGTCTCAGGCTATACCAGTGATTCTCAACCTTTTTCATATCATGGACTCCTAATTTAGTCCACATTAGGGCCACAGACCCCCATTTGATGAGATTTTTTCTCTCTGACTCAAATTTGAGAATATTTTTTATTGTTGTATAAGATTTTGTCCAGAATCCCATGACTCTCTGTATTGTAGGTAGAAAGATAACAGAGAAACTATGATCAAAACAGTCATTCTTCTACATTCTCTAATTGTGTTAACTTCTTGTAAATGAAACAATGGTGAATTTAACAGTTCATCAATTTGCTGTGGACCTCCTGGAACCCCCTCACGGACCCGTGGTGGTCCCCGGACCCCACGTTGAGAACCACTGGTCTATACATTAGATAACTCATTTATTAAAGACATTTCCTCCATGATAATTTCCCTGAGTAATGGCAAAACGACAAAACACCCCGAGGAAGATGAGGACACACCGGCAGGGAAACGCATTGTAGGGGAAGCAGATCCCACACGCCTGACCTGCTGGTGTGTGTGTGTGTGTGTGTGTGTGTGTGTGTGTGTGTGTGTTGCAGTGGATGACAGCGAGCTGCTGACGGTGCCTGACGGGTGGAAGGAGCCGTCGTTCGGCAGGGAGGACAACCCCCGCGGCCTGCTGGAGGAGAGCAGCTTCGCCACGCTCTTCCCCAAATACAGAGAGGCGTACCTGAAGGAGTGCTGGCCGCTGGTGCAGAAAGCCTTAGGAGAGGCGGTGAGTTTCAACTGTCTGTCCTGGGACTGGTGTGTGTGTGTGTGTGTGTGTGTGTGTGTTTAGCGTGTACTGGGCTGGTAAAGTTATGGTGTCGGTGCATAAGAGCCTTACTGTGCATGGCTGCTGCTGTTAGGGCTGGGCGATGAGGTTGAAATCAATATCACGATAATCATAAGGAGTTTTTTTTTTATATCGATACGTACAGTGCTGTGCAAAAGTCTTAGGCACCCTAGATCTTTATTTTTGTTTTTGTTGTTTTTTATTTATTTGTTATGTGTTTTCTGCATTAGTGTGTCAGTAGACTGCTCTTTATAGAAATATTTAGAAACCTTTTATTTCATTATTTTTGAAAGCGTCTTCACTTTATGATTTTTTTTTTTACATGTGCCTAAGACTTTTGCACATTACTGTATATCACGATGTCTCATGTATGCAAACTTACAAATTAAATAATAAAATTCATTGCATTTAGCTGAATGGTGATGTTAGGTGTGATGTCCAACAAAACTGACATTTTAAAATAATGTTCCTTTAAGATGTGTCATACCTCATTTTGTCTTTAAAAAAAAAAAAAAAAAATTAAGCTTGTTTTCATCAGTTCAGACAGCAGAATTGTGTCACGATATCTCAAACTCACCAAATCATCACCATATGATATGATTCCACTGAAAGACGATAAATGATAACACTGAATTATCGCCCAGCCCAAACTATAATACATAGTTTGTATTCTGTATAAATGGGTATAAATGTCACGTACCTGTTGTCAGTTCCATACACCATTCGCCAAATCCGACACACACTCTTTTTTTTTATTTTTTATGAAATTATAATTTTTAGCTTCTCAAATATGTATGATTTTACGTGACTTGCCTTTTAGTGGGAAACTCTATAAAAAATCTGTGCTATAAGGCTGGAAAACACATCAAACTGTGTGTGTGTGTGTGTGTGGAACTGGCTGCCGGTACGTTAACAGTACCTAGTTGAGTATGTGTGTAACGTGGATTTCCGTCCCGCCCCACAGCACGTCAAAGCCTCCCTGGACCTGATCGAGGGCAGCGTCACGGTTTGCACCACCAAGAAAACGTTTGACCCGTACGCCATCGTGAGAGCGAGGGACCTCATCAAGCTGCTGGCCAGGAGCGTCCCGTTCGAACAGGTGATCATCAGCGGGCTCGGTCAAAGCTGCAGGAGGGGATCGACGTTTATTTATTACGAATGAAAATGCTGACAAAAGGACTGCCGACTCTTCTTAAAGTCACAGTTGAGGGTTTTAGCAGCAATAAACAAAAGAAAAGATTTGTTTTCTGATGATTTAAGGTTCTTCTCTGTCGTTCTTTGCCTCCAGGCGGTGCGGATATTGCAGGATGACATGGCGTGTGACATCATCAAGATCGGGACCCTGGTGAGGAACAGAGAGCGGTTCGTGAAGCGGAGACAGAGGCTGATCGGCCCCAAGGGCTCCACCCTTAAAGTGAGTCCCACACCGGAGGATTTGGTCCCATCCACACACACACCTGAACCGTCCTGCACAGCTGTGGTTTCATCTTCAGCTACACAGGAACACACAACTTTCCCTTTCCAACATTTCTCTCTGATGTTTACCTTCTCCACCGCCACAATGAAAACCCAACATGGAGCTGAAGCCCATGACTCTGAAATTAAGGCTCGGTTCACACTGCAGGCCTTCATGCTCGGTTCCAAATTGCTGCTGCTCATATCTTTTGGCGAATGACTGTTCATATCTGTTCTAGGATGTAACTCATATCCGATTCCTGTATGAACTGACAATGATGTTGAAAAGACGTGCAGAGTAACAACAACAAAACATGTCACATCTGTTTTTGTGCCTATGCTTCTCCTGCTTGTTTCAAACACATTTCAGTTACATTAAGAGTAGGGCTGAACGATTTTGAAAAATTATCTAATTGCGATTATTTTGACTGATATTGCAATTGCGATATGATTTGCGATATTAGAGGGAATGCTAATTTTTACATCATTATTCTCATTTTCATTGAAAAACGTATTAAAATGATTATGGTGTGATTTTTGCAGGGATCTGTTCCAAACAAAGATGTTTTCTTAAGTCTGTAGAATATGATGTGTAGGCCAGGACATCTCTGCAGCACGACAATATTTAATTTAAAATGGTATTTTGACACACATTTCACCTTTAACAAATATTGCGCCTCCTGCAATTTGAAAATTGCAGTAGGCCATATTGCGATTTCGATTAATTATTCAGCCCTAATTATGAGCCATTATGAGTTTTTACTGAATTGAGACATCGCCCCCAAATCAAGTCAGCAATTTGTCTTTCTTTTCATTGTTGTGTCTCATTGTCCTCCATGCTAACGCTGCTGTGTTGCCAGAATGATCAACATTTTCTCAGGTTCTTATTTTCATGGCAATGCTGACAAATTATGTTTGTCAGTAAGTCCCATGTAGGTCACGTGCCTCGGGATCCGACTTTCCACAACATATCCACAGATCAGAATTGGAAAAAATGCGACTCCATGCAGCTTTTTATTAGAGATTTTAGAAAACGTCAGATCTGTGTCACATGTGAAGGCGAAAAAAATCTGAATTGGGACAATTGTAGCTGCAGTGTGAACAAAGCCTACCAGTCTGTCTGTAGTGTGTATACTGCAATTCGGGCTGAACATCACTAGGTGGCGGCGTTGCTCCTATTCAGCTGCAAAGTCTGACTGACGGCAGCTGGAACAATACAACAACACTGTGGAAAAGATTGATTATATTCAAGCTGTGAGTCAAAAAGCTTCTCTTTTCTCTCCCCTCTCTTCTCTCCAGGCGTTGGAGTTGCTGACCAGCTGCTACGTTATGGTGCAGGGAAACACCGTGTCAGCGCTCGGGCCGCACAACGGCCTGAAGGAGGTAAGAGCCTCATGACTTCTGTACTGCAGGGATTAGTCAGGGAGGGAGGGAGGGAGGGGCAAATCAGAAGGCATACAGCTTCACAAGCACCAGTGTAAACAAAAATCACTTTGCTTTTTTTCTTCAACATTTTTTCTGTAATCTGTGAGATCCTCTTATTCGATTTGGTCTCTATTTTTGTCACTAAGCGCTCCTCACTGTGGTGTTTCTGCACTGCACTTCCCACAGATCACCTGTCAATCAAACAATTTGTGGGCGGAGCTTGGATTTTCTGTTGATGCAGTTTGAGTTTCTCTTTTCTCTGTCTGTTCAGCCATGGTGGCTATCGCTGCTCATGCTGACTACCCAGTTCTTCTTCTTCTTCTTCTTATTCTGTTCCAAACAAAAACGGGAATGATGTGTGAGACTGATTCCCCTCAGGTCTAATTAAGATCTTGTTGAGCTGAGAGAGAAATGAGATGAAACTTTAATGATCCCTGCTGGGAGATTGGGTCGTTGCAGCAGCAAATAGTAACAGGACACAGTAGAGATAAACAGAGTAGAATTAAGAATAAAGCATTCTGCAAGAATAGTAAGTAGAAAGAAAAGAAAAGCTTAGAAAATATATTAATTACAGCATATATGGAGGGTGTGCAAAATAACAGCAGTAGAACGTACTGTGATGAAGGGGAAAAAGTGAAAGGAAAAATAGGTAGGATATCAAATGAGTTGTTTTGTTGTGTTTGGGAATTTGGGCTGGAAAAAAGTTTAAGATTCTCCTCTATTCTGCCTACAAATGGATGGAGACATTTTTCTGTGAAGCAATAGAGAATATTGAGAAATCTTTAAAGACACTTCCAAAAAACATCTGCTTCTGGGGCTTTAAGACTCAAAATCAAAGTGTTTTTAATGCCAGCATGACTTCTTTTTTTTCATGCAGAACCATTATACAGTTATTACAAATGGGCAGAAGATAAAACATTGTAAGATAAAACTTAAATGAATTGAGAATATTCCCAACTTCTTATTATGTTTTATCATAACTGAATACGCTACATAGATTATTTAGGGGGGTTATGTTCTAATATTTAATTAGTACTAATCAGAATCAAATCAGAATAACGTTATTGACCAAGTACAATAAATGTAGAGGAATGTGGTTGTTTCTAAAATCCGCCCGTCTGTTATTCAGGTGCGTAAAGTGGTGATGGACACCATGAAGAACATCCACCCCATCTACAACATCAAGGTACGCTCAGACTGAACCTGACAGGAGAAGCCCGGCTTGTTGGGATCTGAGTGTTGAATATTTGTTTATTTGTTTATTTAAAGGATCCCCATTAGCTGATGCCATGGCAACCAGCTAATCTTCCTGGGCTCCACACCTGACATACTGTACATAACACGTTACATGATAAACATTAAATTACATTAATGTACATTAATATAAAAAATGCAAGCTTACATTGATATGAAAAAAAAAAAAAATAGATTTGTGCCAGGTCACATCTGTCACCAGCAGAGAGGAAGTGTGAAAAGACAGGATGTGGTTTTATGTGTCACCAACTCACCCAAAAAAAAAAAAGACAGAAAAAAAAAATGTGTCAACAGCAGACCGGTTTAGACTTGACCGCAGGGAGGAGACCCGCCTCGAACTGTATTTGCCACCATTATCTTTTTTTCGTTTGTTTTAAACCACTTGGCATACCAGGTGGGTGGGGTTTTGCCACGTAGAACTGTTGGCAGAAAATTTAGACAACAGGAACAAGAATTTCAGAGTCAGTTTAGTATACTTTTCTTTGCCTAACTATATGAATTAACCCTAAGAGTGATTGGCAGATACTCGGCTGGGCGCTGACGGCTTTAAACGCCTCGTCAGGCTGCAGTCTCGCCCGATGAAGATGATTTCCATCCTTGTTCTGGATCTCCTGACTGAAACAGATCTCTCTGGGCTTGTGTGCCGAGGTCGGCGCAACCTGGAGCTGAGGGCGTGAAACCAAAACAAGCTGAATAGTTCTGCTGAAAGAGTTTATTTAAAGAGACACCTTGATATGTGGAGGTTTGGTCTGTTGTTTCTCCTCACCAAGCACTGCTCACACTGTGGTTTCAACTTTGACGCTTGGAGAAAAATGAATCTAAAACTGGAAATATTAGCGTGTCCCTTGAACCAGCCTCTTATATACAGAACCTGTATTTGTTAGGGCTTGGTTTTCAAAACGCATTAAAATGCAAAAAGCTGGATTCAATTTACAGTGACAGAAATCAAATTTCAGCTTGCAGAACACATTTGGTCAAAGTATCAAATCTTTATAAAATTAAATATCATTAGTATTAATCTTTTATTATTTTGCAACGGTTAAAGTAGTAATCGAGCAGTATTGAGATTTCAGTTGAAGACAACACTGTCATATTTAGTGCAGACGAGGCGTGCTGCATGACAGCAGACTGAACAAAAACACACTGCACTATACATTCACAGCCAAAGTATCACATTATCATTATTTCCAAATTCTCATCCATCATCCATTCCAAACTGTCTGACCCTGGGACCCGCCAGACGCTGATGATCAAGCGGGAGCTGGCCAAAGACCCCGACCTGCGGCTGCAGAGCTGGGAACGCTTCCTGCCCAACTTCCGCCACAAGAACCTGGCCAAGCGCAAGGAACCCAAGAAGAAGAGCGTGAAGAAGGAGTACACGCCGTTCCCTCCGCAGCAGCCGGAGAGCAAGGTCAGTGGAGTCAGACAGCTGCTCAGTCTGTTTCCAGGTTCTCAGGAGTTTGGCCTTTTTAAGTAACAAGCAGAACTTCTGTATAGTCCTGTGGTGTTTTGTAGTGATAACATATAAAGTTAATTATCATTTTATTTGAATATTAGTATTCTGGTTCCATCACCACCGGCCGCCTTGGCAGGAAAATAACAGGCGATTGTAATGAATTAACAGGTGATTATAATCAAATGACAGCCACAGCCAATGAGCTGTGTGTATTGTAAGGCGCCATATTGGTAGGAAATGTGTGACATCATGGGCAGTGGTGGAAAAAGTACTCAAATCCTTTACTTGAGTAAAAGTAGCAATTCCATAATGGAAAAATACTCCATTAGAAGTAAAAGTCCTGCATTCAAAAGTTTACTTAAGGAAAAAGTATAGGAGTGTTAGCAGTAAAATGAACTTGAGTATAAAAAGTACAATATTTGAATGTATAGTAAAAGTATAAAGTTTGTATAAAGTATAAGACTTTCCACCTCTGATCATGGGAATACTATGAATACAACAATGTGCTTTATTATAAAATACTGCAGTGTGTATTTCCTTATGATTATAAAATTATTTAGCGCTATATTCATCACAATATTACAGCAGTCCGTGTAAACTAATAGATGAGGAAAGTTCTCCTGCCGTGTGATGTCATCGACCGTCATTTGCATACAAAGATGGATTATGGGAGATTAAAATTTTAGGTTTTTTCAGTTTAGATGTTGAGATTTGTAATTTTAAAGTTACATTTTCACAACAGTGAGTGAAGCGTCTGTTGTGTTTGGCCTGGCAGAATCACAAGATCAAAACAGATCTTTGTCTTGTGGAAATGAAGAGTTTTTAAATCTTATTACTGTAATGATTTAACAACTTGTGCTGTACTTTATTATGCAGACTGACAAGGAGCTGGCCACAGGAGAGTTCTTCCTTCGAGAGAGCGTGAAAAAGAGGAAGAAGATGGAAGAGATCAAGGTGAGCACGCTTCATTTACCCACAATGCAACACAGTACGCTGCAGTGCCTGTTTGCATGTGTGATTTATAGCAATAAAGTGCAGTCTGTCTTCAGGCCAGGAGCTCGCATCTAGAGCCATTTAGACCCAAAAAACATCTGTGATGGGAGGTGACATGCTGTTCCTCTAAGATCCAAACCAGGTTTCTGTATACAGGGTCTTTAAAAAGCCTGGAAAAGTCTTAAATCATCTGAATTCAAGGCCTTAAAAAGTATTTAAACGTCTTATGATAGATTTTATTTTTTTCACCCTGTACTGACAGGTTTCTTTGCTCTGCATTTCCTCTCTTGGATTAATACAGAAGAGGGTTTTGAATATGCAACATGTTTTTTATTCTATCTGCTTTACTTGAACACATTTGGGCTTCATGTCCCGTAACAATTAACTTCCCGGTGTCCTTCTTCTTCTACTGCTCATTTATAGTTTCAGAGCTTCGATTAGCTTTGTTCAATCAGAAATAGGCCGGTGGAAGTTGATCTTAAATTCAGTTCCAGGTGGCATTAAAAAGGGCTTAAAGACTGAAACCTGGCTGTCTGAAACCTGCAGATACCTTGGTACATGGAGGCTCACCCTGAATAGCACAAGTTGTTTGACTATCACTGTTCTTTTTTTTTTTTCTCAGGTCAAACAAGCAGAGGCGCTGACCAAGAAGCAGGAGGAGCGGAATAAAGCTTTCATTCCACCTAAGGAGAAGCCTTTAATGAAGAAGACCAATAAAGGTAGAAATAAAGTCAAGCACTTTCTCCTGAGAACAAACCAGATCGGTCCGACAGACGATATTCTGTGCTTTGTAATAACACATCTAACATCGTTGGCTTGTTGGCGTCAGATTCCCCTCTTTGCTTTTGTTCCCCAGTTGAGAGGAAGAGCGGATTGGGAAGTCGGGGTGAAAAACAGCAGAGAAGAACTTTCCTCTTTTCTTCACCCCTCATGATTAAAGACAATAGAGCGTTTCAGTTTTAGGGTTGAAACAGTGGAGTTGGACTCTTAGCTGTTTAGGATTAACAACGGCGAGGCCAGTTTTGATGAAACTAGAGTCACAGAGGAAGAAGTTTTTCTAGATGAGGCGACGCAACATACCCAAAATGTAATATCACAATACTGTCCCGCCAAAATATTGCGATATAAAGGGGGGTCGGTATGTTATTTTATTTCTTCTAAATTACATCTAATTTTTAGTTTAGTTTATTTTGCCTTTCTTTTATTACTTTTTTTTGTTGTCCCCCTTTCCCCTTACCCTTCAAGGTCCTTCTGTCCTCTTGCCAGGCCGTCATTGTAAATAAGAATTTGTTCTTAATTGACCTGCCTGATTAAATGAAAAAATAAATAAAAAACATCACATTTTTAGGGTTAGGGTTAGAAATTTGATCTTACTTTTCAAGCACTGGAGGAAAAAAAATGGGGGGGAAAAATCAAGGAAAATGGGCTGGTTGTAGAAAAGGGAACCTACTTGAAATAAAATGACATTTTTCACTTTTTTTTTAATTTTCTATCCTACCACTAGTAGAATATGGGTTTAAAACTTTGCACAATTGTGATCTAAGTAAGACACAGTGCTGCGGCCGGGTGTGGGATGGGGGGGCGGTGCAATACTTGATACTGAGGAAAATATTGCAATATTCACGAAATATCGCGGTCGGCCCAAGCCTACTCATGACTTCCCGTTTCCTCTCCCTTCACTTCACTTTACCCATCTCAAATGTCTGATGAATAAAACCCCATCCAAAGGCTCTAATTCATAGATGTACATTTCCTCTTTGTCGACCTCCTCCTCTCCTCTCTGTTCGCAGCTCCTTCGGAAGGCAAGCTGGACATCGAAGCCATCAAGGATAAAGTGAAGAGAGCCAAAACCAAGAAGCTGGGCGCTCCGCCTGTGAGCCCGGCTCCGCCCAGCAGCAGCGCCGCCGACAAGAAGAAGAAGAAGAAAAACAAAGGATAATAATAAACTACAGACTGATAACACCACTGTACCGTTACGCGGTATCCATCGGACAGAATAAAGACTGCAGAGGCACGGGACGTCCGACTTTGGGACGATGTGCTTTGATCAAGACAGTTCCATTCTATTGTGACACGTCGGAAAACGATACTGAATTACATCACCTGCTGGGAGGGATCGCCTGCTCATATTGTCCTACATAATCATCCTGTATCTGGAGGCCAATTCTGAATTGTATTCAATATTGCTTCTATAGAGATGAACAAACAGGCTGCCGATGAGTGATGTAACACTTATTATTCCTCTCCTTTCCCCCATTTGTTGATGCTTTTGTCAAGGTTTTCTACAGTCAGTATTTATATTACTTGCAAAATATATATTTCTCCTTTTTGAAGACTGAGACGTTTGTTCGGGAGCAGGCAGATCAGATCCAGGATCAGTTCTGGCCTACAAATTAACAAGGCAGTCGCTCTGATGTTGGTCAGAAATTAGATTTTTGCCCTTTGTTAGTCAGAGGATGATAAGAAGATATACTTTTTTTATAAGTCAACAAATCACATTTTCAGAGTTTTCCATGAGTCATTTGTCTGGGTAGTGGGGAAAAAAAACTTAAGAGGCTTTTTTTTTGCAGTTTTACAGCAGACAGTTGCTGCCTTTTACTTTGTAGGACAGTGATTTTTAATTTACTTTTGGACAGTTTTATGTACAGATCTGTTGTGCACAAAGAATAAAAAGATTGAACTCTGTCTTTTTAAACCTGCATCCACATCACATCTCATGTCATCTCATCTCATCACTCAGTCAGCAGCTTCTGAAGCAGTGTCCGTGTTTGTCGGTCTACTCGTAGCAGAAGACGTTGGGGTAAAAGTGGTGGACTCCGTACGCAGCGATGAAGGTGCAGATTAGAGCCAAGGGCCGGACGGCCAGGACGGCCACACAGGACGGACCGCAGGTAGCCAGGGCCGGGTCCCAGTCTGGGGTCCAGCTGTACCCTAAAGACAGACGGGACAGTCAGACCGGACAGCTTCCTACTAGCATATTATCACTGATTTTGTTTCATACATTTGGGTTCAAATTGCCTGCATCCTATTTTTGGACGTTGTTTTCCTTTGAATTACATCAATAGAGGAAAACACAAAATAATATTCACACAATCTAGACAAACATCTCGCATTTAAAGGTATAACAATGTATCTGTGGGGCGTAGATAGGGTTGTTGATCAATGCCAGTTAGGGATGGGACAATATAAATATATTGAAATTCAATATATTGCAATACAAAAATGGGATAAAAAGTATCGTGGGGTAGAAAAATGAATGGTGATATCAGCTCCATGTTGTTCTGCTGTAGTAATCACAAATGAGACGCTTGACCATCACAATTTCACAAGCTCTCCATCCAAATGATATTATTGTCACTTTGTAACGACATTTTTAAATTGTTGTTTACATTCTAGCAGCCAATGTCATCGCTAGAAAGATTTGTGGCTCAGAAATAAACCGAATTCTGCACATAACTTTTATTTATTACATCGTATCGTGGTTGTATCAAATCGTATCGTGAGATTAGCATATCGTCCCATCCCTATGTGTTGAGATTTCTTACAAAAACTCACTTTGCAGCTTGTACTCTGTTGTGGAAAAATTCCCCCACTTTGCAGTCCCACTTTGTCATTTGGACAGATAAGACAGCTGTATTTTTTACATAAACATCATGCTGTTTTTCAGCAACACCCTGCTTCACACCTGGAAGCTGCTCGGTACCATTTTTATTTTATTTCACCAACCAGATTTTAAGGAAACAACGTGGCTTCAGCACCATCACACTTACTTTTCTGGGCGTCTCGCTCTTGGCTGCCTGCAAGGAGATCCAACACATTGAAATGGATTAAAGGAGACATGAGGTGGTTATGTTTCTTCAGCAGACAGAAAAAGGTTCCACATGTATCTTACAGGGTTTGTAACATGGCTTGTTCCCTCCCAGCCTCTCAGTCTCTGCTTTCTTAACTTGACAGTATAAATCTGGACTTTCCGCCCTTCCCAAATCTCCAACATGAAATGATGAGGCTGTGACATTCCCAGAGGTGACAAAAAGCTGAGAAATACTACGTGGTCTGGGTTAGATTAGGCAAAAATATGAACAGAGTGATTTACAAATCTCTATAATCATCTGACGAGCAGAAGCCTGACATCACATGAGAAATGTCACAATCTTTTCCATAATTCAAACTACAAGCCTGTTAGATTTTAAGATAAGAGACAGATTTTTAGATGTGATTTTAGGACTTGAGGTGTTTTAATCACACAAAGTTGGCTGAATACTCACGGCAGAGGTTGTCCCTGCATTCACCTTCACATCCGCTGCAGTACATTCCTGTCTCATATGGGCGCCGTCCGTTCACATTACCACTGAGGAAACAAACACCAACTAAGTTACGGAGCACTCTCTCATTTTGTTCATTCATTTTCACATAAAAATTGGTATAAATGAGAAGAAAAAGAGATAGTTATTGTGCAGGAGAGGTCAGATGGGGTTTAAAAGGAGGACTTAACCTAACTAATAGACTAATGATAATGATGCAGTTAGGACACATCACAACATCATAACAGTATAATAAAAATATGTGTATGAGAGCAAACGCATAATAACCAAATAAATACAAATTAAATAAGCAACAACCAAAATATGTGAAAAAAGCATGAAATTAGTCAAAAAAACAGGCAAAATTTGCGTATCATGGTCACTGAGCTGAGAGTTACTACTGGTTTAAATGGGGATTGAAGCAATAATTGTGTGTGTGCATCAAAGAAAGAACAAGAGACTGGAAGAGAGAGAACTAATCAATAAACTGTGCAACTTCAGAGAGTGTGTCTTTGTAGAAAAGGCTGTGTAGTAGAAGATCAGAAGTTTTTCCCACTTCTCTCTCCTCAGCTCATTTTTCCTCTCCTGCCTCTTCTCTTCTCTTCTCCTACAGGATCTTTCTCGGGTCGCTGGAACAGGTTTTTCTTACATCCACGTGTCTCCGACCCTCACAGGCTTTACTGTCGGCTGCTTGCAGTTTTGGAGATCTGGGAAAAGCAGCTTATTCTACTGCTGCGCTCATTTGAAGTCGCTCTGGATAACAGCATCAGATAAACTCCTAAAATATAAATAACTGTTTCACCTAAAGGCTCCAATGAGGAACTAGACTTGTCCTGTTTCTTTTAAATTCTTGTACATTTTGCATATTTTGTCACTGTGTATTCTGTTGTGTGTGATTTGTGCCACTCCCGATACCAGACTCCTCTTTTTCCTGAAACCTTTACTTTTCCATATCATCAACACAGTTTTCTAAGTCACAAACCCTTTTTACACATGTGCATAAAATATTAAGACCGTCCGTTGTTGTTGGGATATTTATAGACATCTTCAACTCACCCTGTGGCATAGTTGCATACAAAAAGGACGCCCTCTTTATCAGCAAACTCTTTGACTCCGTTTGGGCAGAGCTGGACCGCACAGCCGACCTTGTAGCTGCTCGCCCACACAACCTGGAGACCAAGAGACAGGAGCGCTTGATTGTGTAATGAAGACCAAACACGGAGTCAACGATCGGTTTCCCCTTTTCACCGGCCCGCCTCTCTCTAAGACTGAGAGATTTCACCATGAAGATGGGAAATGAAGTAACCAAGTAAAAAATACTTTACTGTACTTAAGATTTTCAAGTATCTGTACTTAGCTCCAGTTTTAAGACTTCAGACTTTCGACTAAAGTATAGAAAAATCTATACTTTCTGCTCATTTTCAAAACAGACACGTTACTCTCAGGAAATCAACCAGATTTATTTACAGCAGCTTCCATCCAGGAAGCAGCTGATCAAGAGCCCAAATGTGATTGGCTGCTTGTTCAGCAAAGTGACACCAAAAAGGAGAGAAAGAGATAGAGAGACAAGAACAGGAAGAAGAGAGAAGCAACAAGAGAGCAGAGAATTAACGTTTGTGATCTGAGCTGCAGACTCTTTCTCATCTGGGATCCAGAGGAACGACGAGAGAACCCGTTTAGAACGTTAGAAATGAGACTACTTTTACTTTTATACTTCAAGTAAATTTAAGCCCATGTACTTTTATACTTTGACTTGAGTAAAGGATTTGAAATGGTGTATTTTTAGATGAGTATTTGCTCTTTTACTTGAGTAAGGATTTTGTGTACTTTCTACCACCTCTGGAATGAACACACAGAACACACAAAGTAAATGCACGATTTACCACCATATGCGCACACACACACACACACACACACACACACACACACCTGTGTATAGTGGCCGCAGATGCCAGTGCACCTGTTGCTGCTGTAGTCGTAGTCTTTCTTTTCACCGACCCAGGAGGTCATGGCGGCCTGCACAGTGAACTGCGACGGCGGGTAGGCCGTCCATATGTTCTCTCCCACCGAGGGGAAGACGGGATGCATCCGCCGCACGTCCTCCAGGTGGATGTTGTGTTGGAAGACGCAGTTCCTCGCCCACGCCCTCGCGGTAACGGCCAAACCCTCGTCCCACGTCTGGAGGAACAGACAGAGACGAAAAGAGAAACATCAGAATCAAGAAACTGTCCTTTATCATTTTTTTTTTAAATTCAGTTAATTGGTTTTTTCCCCTTGAACATTGATCCAGCGCAAGAATGGAAGTAACTCATGATATTTACTCACATTACTGTAACTGAGTAGCTTTACTTGTGTACTTGTACTAATTTTACTTTACTTGAGTACATTTTTACTGAAGTATTGTACAACATTTTTAAATCCCATCCATTACAGAGAACAGATTTTGGACAGTCGTAAACTGACAAACTGTGGATCCATTCACAGTGAGAAGAGGAATCTGACTTTACTTTTGTTTGTGCGCTTTATTTTGTAATTTCCAAATTTTTCCAATTAAAGAATCGTCTTTTTTAGAATCACATGGAAAAGATCACAGCTAACAACGTTCTCTCTTCTAAAAAGTAACTCAGTAACTTTTACTCTGAGTTCATTTTCAATGAGACTTTTACTGAAGTAGATTGTTACACCGGTACTTTTACTTCTACTGAAGTAAAATATCAGCAAAGTAGCAGTACCTCTACTTGAGCAGGACAGTCTAGTACTCTGTGCACCACTGGTCCAGGGTAACTTGACAGTCTCCTTTAAAACACACTTTATATTGTTGCTGAGGGTATTTTACCACTGCAAACCTGTCACTTGTGCATTTTGAATGATAGTTAAAAACCATTGCAGATTAAGAACAACTCAACTGTTCTTCTTAATCTTTTCAATCTGTTCTTCTTAATCTACAATGGAACTTGTGCCATGACCAGCACCTCCTGTTATCTGGTGTGTTTACCTGAGCGTTGTATCTGACAGTTAGAAACCAACACGTATGCCAGTCAGAGCTGATATGTTCTCATGTCCTGCCTACCATGTACAGCATGTTGCTCGCAGGAGGCATGACAGAAGAGCGCGCCCTGTTGTGTGCCTGCACACACTCCTCAATGAAGTTCCCATCAGTGATGCCCGGCAGTGAGACTGAAGACACCGAGGAGCCCAGGATGATTCCTGCCCACAGCACCCGCTGCAGGGCGGACTCCATGCTTCACAGGAGGAGGCGAAATGTTGTGCGGGAGCTGCCAAACGTCCCGCGCCGACTTCTGTCCCGTCTCTGTCACAGCAGTGTGTCACAAACTGCAGAGGAACTGAAAGCATGAAGAGGAAGAGGATGTAGGGGTGAACACACGTTAATTCTGTTTTTTAGATTAAGCAAGCAGCGGCAGTCACCGTCTTCACCCTAAGGTGCTTAAATTCACTTGAATGGCAAAGAAGGAACTCTGGTGAAAGTGTAAATAGAAAATGTAAATATTCTTTATTGGATTCATTCATGACCATGGCCTTAATCTTTATTATAATTTCCACTTAATGTAAATAAGTTTGCCTACAATATTTTAACTGTTTTTCCTATTAATATAATTATGACATTATTGGGTTTTATTACATTAACAGGAACGTTTTGAACCAAAAACTCGTTTTCACACCAGCCAAATGTGTGAATGGGTGACAGTTATATATTGAATTTTGACTTATTAGATTGTCAGTTCAGTTATTAGATCTTTGAAAATGGAATGTTTCAGCCTTCGTGTTCATGTAATACAATCCAATAATGTGAGATTTAAGACGTTAACTGGAAAAAGGTTAGCCCATTAATTGTCTTGTAATAATCTGTTTTCTACCATATTGTGCTGTCATTTAGAGTCTGATATCGAAACCTGATGAAGTGTCTGTATGATCTTGTTGTTCATGCAGAAACACAAACTGAGCAGTCCCACACTGGAAGTCTAATGTGAAACCTTACAGCACCATCTAGTGGCTGTTTGGTGGTAATGACTGGATTTCTATCAACAATACAATGCATGACTTCAATTCAAATGTCAAATTGTCACCCTTGTTTTCCGAGTTTTTACTGTGTCACATGTGGATCCAGTTATCTGTCTGAAACCACTTTAGGCCGTTCCAGATCCCAGTGCACTGGGATCTGGAACGGCCTGAAGTGGTTTCAGATAGAAAAAACCACAGCAGGGCAGGAAGGAGACTGGGCTGCCTGAGGATGAAGCTCCTCAATCAGTAAACCTGCTCAGAGGGAGCTGCAATGTTACAGCGCTGCCGCCCAGAACTGGAGCACAGGGATCCAGGTTCACACCAGGAAGCAGGAAGCAGCCCATAATGTTTTCCCCAAAGACCTGGACGTTCTGAAACTAGACTATCTCAAGGCACATGAGTCCCCAAACAACCCTCCATGTGAAGAGCATCCTCTCTTCCTGACACAAAATGCAGCCAAAAGTCCTCCACTGGGAAGGTGAACGTGCGCAGGGAGAGTCAGTCAGAGTTGTTGGGGGGGGGGGGGGGGGGGTGCTGAGAGAAAGTCTATATAATGACGTCATATTAAATGCTGCGCAACATTCGTGATTTTTGTATTAATTTGAATGGCCAACATTTTACACCAGTTTTAGAACATTTTATGCTACAACAGACAGCAAACCGGAACACCAACATGCTGTATGTCAAAGCAGCACAGCACCAGATTCAGTTCGCAGGTTTATTCCTAATCAGAAGACGATTTATTATTGAGTGAGCCACAGCCACGCTATACGGCTAGCAATAGAACAAGGCACTTGAACTTTATAACACACACACACACACACACACACACACACACACACAGCAACCGAAAACATTAACAAGTAACTCTTAACAGGCTTTCATTGAAGACCGCACTCCAAAACCTCTCACTCTCGCTCTCTCTCCCTTTCTTTCTCACTCACACACACACACACACACACACACACACACACACACACACACACACACAGCATACAGCTTTATCATTATTCCCTTATGTAACGTTAGTGAAGCCATGTCCATCGGGAAAACCAACCTGACTTGAAGGATCGGGTAAAGTATTCGTTTCCAAAGCGCCTGGCTGGGAATGTAAACTCCTTTTGGCTGGAAAGGGATTTTGCCCGTTAGCTGCCATGGGACCGTCCGGAGGGGAGCGGGGGGGGAGGGGAGGGGAGGGGGGGGGGGGGGGGGGGAGGGGGGGGGATACGTTAGCATTGACGTTAGCATTGATGTTAGCACTGATGTTAGCTAGCTGCTGCTGCTCTGATCTCTCCTCCTCAGGGCTGCTGGAGTGACAGGGGTCAAAAAAATAACAAAGGGCGGATTTCAACCATTTAACGAACAACCATGTTTTAAACACTGCTTACGCTAAAATGCCACTCTCAAAAAATAAAAGTTTTTTATGGATTTGTTTAGTAAACTTTTTAGCCTTGCAGGTACAGCCCGCCGCCACTAGGGGGTGCTGCAGCCCCCTCAGCACCCCTCCTTCCAGCGTCCCTGAACGTGAGCATAATGCATTGGAGGAGTTTGGTGACCTCAGGTGTACATGCCACCAACAAGAGAGGCACGTGCTTTGCAGGTACCAACCTGACAGTGAGTGTGAGGACATTAGGACACAAGCAGCTGTTCGCAGTGAAATAAACCGTGACAAACATCTCACAAAGGTCCACAGAGAAGCCTTCAGAAAGCTTGGAGAGGGAAGGCGTGCAGCGGCGCCGGGAGATCCAGTATGCTGAGAAGAAAGCAAAGGAAAAAAGAGAAAAGAAGAGCAAACGGAAGCTCTGAAAATGTCTAAGATACAATCAAGCATATCAAGGCTGCAGAGGAAGATATATGGAGAACAGGAAACAGAAGTGCCGCCAACATGCAATGAGCTCAACGAACAAGCTCAAGAGATCCTGAAGAAGTTCCTGATGGATTTGGAGAACGGGCGTTAGCAGCACTTAACAGCAACACCTTTACCAACCTTTCGTGTGCATTTGGTACATTCAATAAAAACTTTAAAATGATCTATTTGCCACTTTGCTTCTATTAGGATAAGAATAGCTGATAGAAGAGTTTCTTCAGGAGAACTCAATCATTATTTGTTTTTCTATGACAGCAATCAATCAAATCAAAGTTTTCTACTAAAAGATGACAGTTTTATCATTAATCTTGTCAATTAGCGGATATCTCATCTGGGAATGAACTATGCTGAAACGATTAGTCAAGTAATTGATTAGATCAACAGAGAATAGAGTATAATTTTGATGTCTGATTCATTGTTTCAGTCATTTATCAGTAAAAACACCAAACATTTGCTGGTTACAGCTTCACTAATGCCAAGATTTGCTGCTTTTCTCTGTTTCATATCATTATAAAATGAGTACTTGTTTTTTTTTAAGTAAGACATTTGAAGAATCACTTTGGGCTCTAGGAACTGGTGATGGGCATTTGTCATTATTTTTTTATATTTTATAGATGAAATGATTAATCAATTGAAAAAAAAAAAATCAACAGATTAATTGATAATGAAAATAATCGTTAGTTGCAGCCCTGCAGAATGAACCCTCACTTTACATGAAATAAAAAGAAAATGACTGATGTGTAAAAGTTTAAAAGTCCAGGTATGACTGATAAATGTGGGCGTCATGTCTTCTTCAGGGTGTTCAAAGGGGTTCACAGACAAAGAGAAGACAGAAGAAGACAATTATGAAGGCAGCAGCCATGTTGGAAGGGCGTCCAGGAGTTGCATTTTTAGATCAGTCAAAAGTTTTCAAAGTCTATGCTATGTATTGAAGACATTTTAATCTTTTAGCATTATGTTACAGCCATGTACACATTTTATTTGAGTAATATTCTAATGTATATTTCGCACACATGCAGCCTAATATATAAAGTCAACACATTTTAATTTTACACTGTATGTATGTAAAGACGTTTTACTTAATCGCAGCACAAATCAAATGTTTTTAAATAACAGTATACTTTCACGTTTAATTCAGCCGAAGCCTTTAAATGAAGAATTAATTTACAGAAATGAATAAATAAAATGTGCAAAGGAATTCAAATGTCACCGCAGGTTTTCCAGCCTGTGTTTCTGTATCTGTGTAACCTCCATCAGATCAGAGGTGGAGACACTGACTGGATATCCGATATTTACTGTAATAAAAAGGTCAATATCGGCCCCATCTATCGGCAAACTGAGATATAGGTCTAACCTTATTACTTACCGTTTTTCCCACGCCGCAGCCGAGGGCATCGCGAGCCAAATTCAGGTCAGTCAGTCAGTCAGTCAGTCAGTCAGTCAGGTAACAGTGAGATGATGCGCTTCGTCAGATGGCCTCTAGAGGGCGCCTTTGACTGTGAGATGCAGTGTTTCCCATACAGAGGCACAAAATCAAAAGTTGGTCAGTGTAAAGAAATGGATCTAAATGGACCTCTAATGGCCTGATGTCGCATCACAACATGTCTGTCATGTGATGTACAGACAGCAGACTGAACTCAGTCCACAGAGTCTCCCGGTGTGAAAACAGTCAGTAACAAGGGATTTGCAGGCAGTAACTCGTCTTCGCTGTCCTAAGCTAGTGCCTTACAGACTTTAACGGTAGGTGACGTCATCTTGTGGTATTTAAGTAACGTTAGTGGAATTAGGTAATTTAACTGTCGCAGTGCTTCGGTGCATAGAATTGAACACACGCACCGTGGGTCTGTACAGGATCTCTGCTTGTTTGCTCAGCTCATCCCACATGTGTAAATGTTATAATCAATTATTTTTTTACATTCTCCCAGCCCCAGCTAATCGCCTGCAGCCTCTCCTCCGGCTCAAACAACAGACGTAATCTCATTGACTTCTTTATTGCATTCATTCATGAAGCTCAGCAGCTAGCTAACTAGTTTACCTAGATCGTTAATATAACCTCCTTGATCTAGATAGCTTTAGGCTAGTATGGCTAGTTTGAACTTGGAATTTAGCAAGCTAGGCTAACTAGCTAACCTAGATTACATTTTTTCAGGTAGTAACACAGCACTAGGCTTCATAATATTAGCTTCCTCCTCTCTAACCTCTTGTTTTTTTCATGGGCTTCAGTCTAATTTTACTCAGTAAGAAAACTGTGGCTCTTTGACTCCGCCCACTGAGTTTTAAATCAACCAATCAGATTATTTCTGCCTCCAGAGCAGCTCTGCTTCCAAGAAATGTTTGTAGAACTATGGCTTTGGTACAGGAATAGCTGAAGAAGACCGTAGTGCAAGCCTGTCACTACATGTGTGAATTTGTGGTGGTGTTGTCACTGCCCCGCCTCACAACCAACATGCCTGAACTAGGAAAAAAGGTTGTTATTGGTACAGAAAAACAACGTGTTTCTGCAGAAAGACACGGCGGATCTGACACCTGAGTGGGCTAATGGGAAAACAGTTCATATGTCAAAGGTCAAGGAGTCAGCAATGAGGCTTTAAACCTACCAGATCTAGCCACACACAATAAATCAATAGCACATATAAAAAAATCAATCACATTGAAAAAGTAGACTGCATTGACCAGAGAACAGGTTGTAGAAATCGTCAACAGGCAGACCAAAAACACGTTCACCTGCCCCTTTAATTTCCTGGTATAATGAGCAATACAGTTTCCCTCTGAGCCAATAAAAAACATTAGTTACCCATCAACTGTAGTGTTGAAATCAAGTACTAAGCAATTTACAAATTCCCTTTATAGTAATAATAATCACAGGATGAGCAGCAACTTTGTTGGCTCGTGTGAAAGTCAATGCAAATTAGTGAATGAAATGCGTAAATAAAGATGCATCCTCTTCATGCCAATTTGATTTTCTGAAGTTATCTTTGTTGTGACTGGGTTCAAATTCCCCTTAGCTCATTTTTGGAGCCTTCCAGTGGCACCCAATTCCTCTTTTGGCTCAGTATTAATAGTTGGATACAGGATCAGTTTAGTCTTTGGGCCGCATCTGCTTACCGCCCTACAGGTTTGGACCAATCCTCTATTACAGACCTCAGCCAAAAGCCATATTTAATTTAACTGGGCCGGCCTTTGCCCATATCAGATTCAGAACCACCATCTAGACCCACGGCGTTATTGGGCCATTGTGCGTTTGGACAAAGGCACGGATCAGTTTGGTGGATATGTGGCAGATGTTACGGGGGATGCAGCCCTGATCTGCCACAGTCTCTCCTTGCAATCTGGCCTCATAATGTTGTGTATCTGTGTCACAGAAAGAGGAAATGGCTCATACAAATGGTTTATTTTTATCTTTATTCATCCAGAACAGGACACCAGAACACCCAACACCTCACTTCACACTCAGTAGCAGAAAATTCTCATTCTTGATTACAAGTCAATGGTAAGTAGTGATGTTTATTGATTTAGATCCGAACGCATTGAATATGCACGCCACACTAGATTTTATATCATATCAGAATAATGTTTCTAAAAGTATAAAAATTTCCCCGACATTCCTGATCACAAACCACAGCGGAGGCAAACCCTTTCTACCTCCTCTGCTCTCATTTCATTTCCTAGCAGTTTTCTATCTTACAGGATCATTGTAGAGTTTATTACATCAGGACACGATGGCTCTGACCTTTGACCTCCATACCAGTTGCTTGTATTGTTGGTGATCTAGTAATTGAAGCTTCTTCTACCGTTGCACTCATTGTAATTCAGTCCAAAAGTTACACACTTATATATCGATCTAAAAAAGAAAAATCATTTCCTGAGGTTCACTATTTAAATTATAGAGGATCACTTTTTTGAAGAGGTGAAAGTTGCAAAAGTGGTCAAAAAGTAAAATGTGAATAAGTTTGAATAATTCAGATCAGTGCAATGCAGTATCATCTTATTGGACTGCTGTTTAGGTTCTGATGTTATTTCCATTCTGTTCTCCAGCCCAGTTGTTTCCTGGCTTGTCATCTTAGTGTTTCTTTTCTTGTTTGAGATGAGATGTTGTTAAGCCACTTGTTTTCTCATCTCACCTCCACAAATAGGCGATTTGCATCTCTTCTTCCTGTTTTTTTTCTCACTTAATTTCTGTTTTTATCACTGTGCGAACTAAACTAAGCAGTAATGCAGAGGACATAAATGATGCCATGTACCTGCTTCAGCATAACCCTCTCAGCCGTCCATAAAAACAGACAAGCTGAGTTCATGCCAACACACAGTAGCCTCCGTCCTTTCTCTCTTCCTCTGCTGCGTCAGGCTGCAGGACGGGAGTCACCCGCTGCAGGAACCGGTCCCAGTCCGGCCCGGCGACCGGGAGCTCGGTCTGGAAGTGGTTCCAGAACCTGCGGACCAACAGGACGGACCGAGGATTAAGACATTTACAATACGTGGTCGCTACAGTGAAAACATGTTTTATACAAGGGAGGGAGAGGGAAACGTTGAGGAGATGATTTCGTTTTGCGAGGGTGTTTCATTGGGTGAGAAAAACACCCTGACAAGAAAGAAAGACACTGAAGTTAACAATTCCAAACATAGATGGGGAAAAATTAAGAGAGACAACTGAAGGTTTAACACCAGAAAGGCCAAGCAACCACCGAATGACTAACTTTAGGATTTAAATATCTTTCAAAATGTCCCCCCACAACTTTTCATAGACCCACTTTCTATACAAACTAGTGTTAGGCAGAGGTGTGACCAAGTCAGCTTTGCTCGAGTCCCAAGTCAGTCTCAAGTCTTGAGACACAAGTCTCAAGTCAAGTCTAAATGTAGATTATCAAGTCGAGTCCAAGTCAAGTCCATGTCATTAATGTCAAGTCTCAAGTCTAAATGTAGAACAGCAAGTCAAGTCAGAACAAATCAAGAGTCCAGTATCAATTTAATATCTTAAAGAAAACTAAATATCTAGGACTTTTCAATGCAATATGGTTTTAATAGGATAAAAACTTGGTAAGAGCATCATGAGTTTGATTTCTATAATCAGTTTCAACTTCAATAAATTCAATCATTCCATACAAATTCAGAAAACAGAATTTAAATTCAGTCGTCTGCTGGAACAAATCTCATCACTTTCAATCTAAGTCATTTACACAAACACAAGATCTCAAGTCAAGACTTTAGAAACCTTTTCAAGTCATCAAAGTACAAGTCAGAGTCAAGTCCCAAGCAATTAAAACTGTGATTCGAGTCTGACTCGAGTCCAAGTCCAAGTCATGTGACTCGAGTCCAAGTCATGTGACTCGAGTCTCCGCCTCTGGTGTTAGCTTTTCAAAATCACACAAACAAGTAGTAGTTATAATTATATTATTGAAATTGACGGCTCTGTCTTTGACCCCCACAACCACTGGCCTTTATAGTATCAATTTGTTTTTGTTAAAGGTCTTCTTAAGATCTACTGAACCTGGACGGTTTTGGTGTAAAGGTTTTGGGGTTTTTACTTGTGGTGGTAGATGTCTGGGTCTCGGCTGATGCGGTTCTGGAAGCCGATGTACAGGTCGTCCCACAGGAGGCCGTTCAGCACCACGAACCTCATCACCCCAATCCTGTTTCTAGTCTTGAAGGGAGGAAACGACAAAGTGTCAGAGTTTCAGCGCTGCCAGAACGAGCAGCTTCCAGGTCACCAGGCTGACGTCTGTCATCATGAACAGGCATGTGACAGGTGCTTCAGGTGCTTCAGGTGCTTCAGGTGCTTCAGGTGCTTCAGGTGCTTCAGGCGCTTTGCATAACCATCTCGCTCTCAGTTTCTGTGATTCGCTTACAAGTCACAAGGTGAAAACATTTGATTTAGATGCAGCTCTTCCAGCAGCCATGTTGTGCTACAGGCAGTTAATCTCATTAAGCTTCTTTTAAAACCACATTAGTCCAACCTAACCTGTTGAGCAATGGCCTTCCTTACAATGCCTCTTTCACACTGCAGCGTACAGTATATTTGCTTTAAACAAATTAGCCCAACAATTATCCACGAACGAAACAGGACGGACAAACCGGTCTTTATTTGTCACAAGCAACCATTTTTTTCACATAGAGCATGCACACACACTTGCACGGCGGCTTGCACACACACACACACACACACACGCTTCTAATGGCGCCGTGAAATATATCCTCCGCATTTATCCCATCCTGGCTCGATGTTATATGGAGGAAACCCCAGGTGAGCACATGCAAACCACACAGAAAGGCCCTTTTTTACGAGATAACCCACCTGGGCATTAGGCACTGAAGGCATGGGGGGAACATGCCCCAGTGCCAACAGCGACCCAGGCGGCAATCGAACCCAGGACCTGATTCTTGGAGGAAGCGTTTGTCTTTATCAGTAAATTTACTGACTTCCAGAAATCTCCAGCACCATATTATATTTATTATTTAAAACTATAAAGTGAACAAACACAACTCAACGCCACCTCAGCATTTGCATCCACAACATTTACATTTACATTTACATTTACATTTACATCATCCAGTCAAATAACCTCTGAGGCCAGGATACAAAATGGGTCAAAGTTCTGCTTCTGATGGGTCCCTTTACAACAAAAATAATAATTGTTTCTAATCTTGGTGATCTAAGAATTTAAGCTTATTCTGTGACACTCACACAAGAATTTACTCTGGATTAAAGCTAAATACTGAGCCTGCCACTGAAGTCCTGTTGAAAGTTGAAAGTTTGAATGCTTAATGGTTTATAATAAAAAAGAAAAGAAAAAACAAACGCTAGGGTACGATGGTCTTGGGAAATCCCAAATAGATTCTAAGGAAATCCAAAATGAGCTTTAAAGCTGCAATAAGCAACATTTTCTGACACTGCACTTCTCCGATCGAAACGTCTTTTTCCTCACTCGTCCCTTTGGTTTCCTTCTGGGTATTGAAGTTGAAATTTTTTCCAGTTACAGGTGTACAGGTGCCTGGTGTTGTTTGCTCTACTCCTGCTCACCTCTATATAGGCGTGCTCTCTGTCAGGCCGCTCGGTGGGGAACGACAGATCTTGGAAGTCCACCAAGTAGTCGTAGCCGCGGGTGAGGGGCGTAAAGTCGTCATCCGTCTCGATGACCTTGGGCACACATGTTGGGACATCGGCATTTCATCAGACACACACCCAGTTGGAACAAGTTGGCAGAAGTGGAATGTAAGAAAAGGTTCATCAATTCACAACAAGCAGCGATACCCAAGAAAGCACACCGGAGCTTTTGGAAGAAAGCGGCCGAGGACGACGGCTGAAAGCTGGGAAGAAAGGAAGGAGGACATGAGGAAACGGAGCAGAATGAAAACTTTTGAAATCTCTATTTGACGTGTATGATGCATTTATTTGCGTACAGTATTACATCAGATCACCACACAGGTATTTTTGTAGGTGAGGTTGAGAAAGCCAAAGGCACTGGACTGTGTTTGTAGCAAAGGTATTAGTAGCAGAATGCATGCAAATTAATAGAATTTTGTGTGTAGAAATTCATGAGGATATTTGGAGAAACAAAGAACTATATCATCTGTAGCACTGAAGGAATGTCTTCATTATGTTCTCTAGAGGGGAAACTCAAATTAATTGACTGTAGAAAGTTGCCTGTTCTGTTGCAGGTTAACAGACAACAGAGTCTTGTTCTTTTGTATTTCAAAATAGCATTTGTTAGTTTATCCAAACGGTTTTACCAAACTACATACTGTGACCTGGGGTTTGGGCCACTCATGATTGAATTGACAGATATGTGGTGAGAAAAAAACAAAACAAAAAAACATGGAATTTCACGGAATTTCATTGAATTAAATTGAACTTCCTGAAATTCCAATTCTGTTTCCTGTAGGTTTTTTCAAATTCCAATTCCAGTCATGGGCGTAGGAAGCAGTTGGCCATAGGGGGGGGGGGGGGGACAGATTTGACTACTGGGGTCCGGGGGCATGCTCCACAGGAGGAACATTTTTCAAAAAACAGCTCTGCAATACTCATTTCTAGTCACTTTTAAAAAGGCTATCTGAAAATAAAGAAAGAATGACTCAGGTGCTAAGTGACAGATCAGGCTTTATGTGTTGGTTACAGCGGGCTTTCAGCCAATCTATCTAGTTTCGCCTATAGAGATATTTACCCGTAAGACCAGGTTGTAGTTTTTAAAGCCTGCCCAGGTGTAATAAACCTGGATCCAGCTGCGATGTTTGAATATCTCACAGCTGACGGCGCTGTTCAGCTCATCCACATACGAGTCGAAGTCCCAACTGTCCTTGTAGATTTTTGCACCGGCTGGAGGATCGGTGACGGCCTCACTGTGGACGGCATCGTGGCAGAGGGAAAATTGACATTTAATTAAAAAAAAAAATAGAACTTTTAAACTTGAAACTTGCAGATGTTTGCTATGGAAGAGTATTAGAGTCATTGTAGATGATTTAAAAACATTTTTTTACAGCACCTAGGGGGAGGGGGGTCATATTCTGAGAAAAAACTCTTTTGTTTCTGAGATTTAAGTCAGAAATTTGCGAGAATTGCAGAATTTGCAGAAGAGTTTTTTTCTTGCAAATTTCTGACTTTTTTTCTCAGAATATTACCCTGACGTCAGCTCGACATATGTTGTGTTTTAGAGCGCGAAGGAAATTGTCTTGCTCTGTGGTTAAAATAAATGACACACGAGTTGGTGTAGTCAACTAGAGAAGTTGTCCGTCTCAACTTTCCTGCCACTTCTACAGTTTCATGTTTCCTTAATCCACTGACTGAGAAACCAGCTGCTTTCTGTTAAATCACACACACACACACACACACACACACACACACACACACACACACATCATGTCTGAGGCTGTCACCTGCTCGCTGTGTGTCTCAGAGCGAGGCTGAGGTCCAGCACGGCGCCCGGCTTCGGCGTCCATGTTCTGATGCCCGGTGCACTCTTACTGATGAGAGCATTGAGATCTTCTGCACTGTTTTTAACATTCGTGTCCTTAATGTAGCTGTACACACACACACACACACACACACACACACACACAGACACACATCCAAACACAAAGACCCAAGAATATTAACAACAAGCCACTGACATTGAGTTGGTACCTGTAAGACTGTATTCGCCATATAATAATAATATAATAATAATAAACTTTATTTATATATCACCCTTCATACATAAAATGCAGCTCAAAGTGCTTTATAATAAATAGAGGAAAAGACAAATTAAGGAAAAAACAGTTAAAACAGTGACAGAAACAGAAATTTAGAAATGAAAAACAGTAAAAAAAAACAGTGGTTAATTAAAAGAAATAATAAACAAATCTGTTTTTAGATACTTGTTAAAAGTGCTGAGCGTGTCTCCCATGTTCTACCTGCTCCTCCATGAGCCATTATTTTTATGAAATCATGACTTAAGTTTTTGTTTTCACTAGTAAGCCTATCTGTGAGGTATCGATTATGTTTGATGTCGCAGATTAATTTGCCCAAATAAGGGAGTCCAGATAAAACTGAGGACACTTTAGCTGCCACTCTAAAAACACTGTTTCTATCCAGTAAATGGCCATTTTCTGGTGCTTCAAACCTTAGTGAATGGGTGAAAAGATACTCAGGGGAAAATGGGCTTTAAGTTATTTATCATCCATTCAGAATGTACCTGTCTGACGGATGAGCCTCCACAAAATAACCGGCGAACGGACAGTAGATCCTTGGCTGCAGAGATTTCACCAGCTGGGCCTTGTAGTTCAGCAGCTTCTTCCTTTCAGTCTTAATGAACTCTGCCTTCCACGGCTCTGGGAGGAGAGAAGCGTGGCATGGTTCAGAGGCATCGTTATGTCGTGTGGGTCAAGTGTGATGCCAATCTTTTGCTGCCAAGCAAGATTAACTGCAAAATTTGCCCATGGGTGCTGCACTCAAATTTTGCAGTTAATCTTGCTTGGCAGGGTTAGGGTTAGAAGCTAAAACCATGATAAAGTGAGGTGACTATAAACCGAGGTCTTTGACACAATTAGAATCAGCATGACTAAATATGAGAAATCAAAAGCAACAAAAAAAAAAAGGTTTATTTGATATCTGAGAGATGTTAGATTAATTATCAGCCTCATTACTGCTGAAATATATGTGAAGTTTGAATTTTTTAGGTTTAGGGTTAGTTTATTTATAGATAGAGAGAAAATACAAGACATGCAGAGTGTTCAGGTGAGACTTTGGACTTCAAGGGGTTTCTAAAAACGTCTCACCTCAAAAGAGAAGCTGAACTTGAAAACAGAAACCAAAAGACGTCAAACTCAGCGCAGAGGAGAATGAAGCAAAAACAACAAAATGCAAAAATAACAAGTACGGTAATCAGAATCCTTTGAAATAGAGAGAGAATGAGGGTGCGTTAATGAGAGGGAGTGTGTGTGTGTGTGTGTGTGTGTGTGTGTGTGTTCAAAGAGAGAAAGACAGAAGAGATCCGGATGAAGAGAAAAGATGTGTGTTGTGTTACTGAGACAAAAGTTAAAGCCGTTCATCAGAGAGTCTGTAAGTCTGTATATAAATCTGGGAGATGCAGATTCATTAACAATGTGAATGTAACTCTTCCACAGCTGAAATCCTCTACAGCTTATATGGACTGAAGTTTCCCAATTCTGATTTTTCCCCTCACATGTGACTCAGATCTGATGCTTTCTAGTCAGTATGAACAGAAAAAAGCTGCATGGAGTCACATTGTTTCAATTCTGATCTGGATCACGTGGATATGTGGTTCCCGAGGCATGTGACCTACATGCGACTGGTATTTAAATGCTGTCATCGGCATATAAATCTCACGTCGTTCCCATGAGACAACTGATAATCATTTTGGGGCTCGGTTAGCTTGGAAGATTACACAATGTAACTAAGCTTGATTGGCATTTGGGGAAACGCCTCAATTCAGTCAAAACATACCGCAATATTTTGTTGTTATTGCCACTGGGTGTGTTTCTGACATCGCTGGCAGTTCGTATTGCACAACTTTGCTCGAGACCCAAGTCAGTCTCAAGTCAAGTCCCAAGTCTAAATGTAGATTACCAAGTCAAGTCCATGTCATTAATGTCAAGTCTCAAGTCTAAATGTAGAACAGCAAGTCAAGTCAGTTTGTCTGTTCTGAGAATCAATCTAACAACATTTTACATTTTGTTGTTTACATTCTAGCAAGACAGTGCCATCGCTAGAAAGATTTGCGGCTCAGAAATAAACAGAAATCTGCACAGTCAGACTTTGTCGTCATTGAACTTTTATTTATTACACCGTATAAAGGTTGTATCGAATTGTGAACCCTATAACATCCGCAGAATTCGCCCATTCCTTACGAGGGTAGCGGCACAACTCCTGGTCCAGGCGCTTGTCGTCTCCCGCCTGGACTCCTGCAACGTTTTTCTGCCATCAGACCTCTACAGCGCACCCAGAACGCTGCAGCCCGTCTGCTGTTCAACCAACCATCATTCTCTCACGTCACTCCCCTCTTCCTGTCGCTTCACTGGCTTCCCATCTCCGCACGCATCAAATTCAAGACACTGGTACTCGCCTACAGAGCAGTACACCAGACTGCCCCTCCCTATCTGCAAGCTATGGTCAGGTTCCAAACCCCGCCTCGCTCCCTCCGCTCCTCCACCCTCGCAGGTCGCCTCACCCCTCCATCGCTACGTAGGCTCAGAAGTCGCTCGTCCCGGTCGCGACTCTTCTCATCCCCGGTGCCACAATAGTGGAATGAGCTCCGCCCCCTTCTGTCAGAACGGCCCAATCACTGCCCATCTTTCGACGGAGACTAAAGACACATCTCTTCAGGTTACACCTGGACCCCTCTTGAAGTAATCTATCTTCTTCCCCTTCTTAAAAAAAAAAAAAAAAAAATTAAACGAATGCTACTTATTCCTATTACTGTAAAAGGCTTAGCTGATGAAGACTGTGATGCACAGTTGGTTTCACTACTGTTGACAAAATGCACTTATTGTAAGTCGCTTTGGGCAAAAGCGTCTGCTAAATGACGTAATGTAATGTCATGTAAACGTAATGTGAACCCCGTAAACCCCATATCGCATACTGAATCGTATCACTAGACAAGCATATCATCCCATCCCTATCATATACATGCTATACTACATCATACATAATGACATGGTACACTAAGCTCGCTCCTCTGTGCCTCTGTGTTGCCAGTGTGTGCAGCCTTCTGTCTGTACGCTGCCATCAGTCGAGTTTGTCCAGTTCTGCATAGAACCTGATAATTAAAATGACATAGGTGATGTGGAATTGAACACACCCTCACAAACAATATACACTATCATTAGTCATTATAGCTTCAAGTGATAGCGATAGTAGTTATGTGAAAAGTAGTCTAGCAGAGGTGTGACCAAGTCAACTTTACTCGATTCCCAAATCAGTCTCAAGTCTTGAGGTACAAGTCTCAAGTCAAGTCCCAAGTCTAAATGTAGATTACCAAGTCAAGTCCATGTCATTAATGTCAACTGTCAAGTCTAAATGTAGAACAGCAAGTCAAGTCAGAACAAATCAAGAGTCCAATATCAATTTAATATCTTAAAGAAAACTAAATATCTAGGACTTTTCAATGCAATATGGTTTTAATAGGATAAAAACTTGGTAAGAGCATCATGAGTTTGATTTCTATAATCAGTCTCAACTTCAATAAATTCAATCATTCCATACAAATTCAGAAAACAGAATTTAAATTCAGTCGTCTGCTGGAACAAATCTCATCACTTTCAGTCTAAGTCATTTACACAAACACAAGATCTCAAGTCAAGACTTTAGAAACCTTTTCAAGTCATCAAAGTACAAGTCAGAGTCAAGTCCCAAGTCACCAGAACCCAAGTCAAGTCAAGTCTCAAGTCTTCTCTTCATGCATCAAGTCAAGTCTCAAGCAATTCAAATTGTGACTTGAGTCCAAGTCATGTGACTTGAGTCCCCACCTCTGATCTGCATCCATCACAGGGCGAACAGACAGACACTCACACGTTCATAACTCGGCAATTTAGAGTCTCCAATCCACCTGACTTGCTTGTCTTTGGGTTGTGAGAGGAAACAAAACCCACGCAAACACCAAAACTCAACACAGAACGGTCCAGGAATCAAACCCGGGTCTTTTTGTCAGTGAGGTGATACTGCAAACCACCAGGGTCAATTCATGAATGAAATCATCAACTCAACTAAGGAATTGGAATTGGAATTTGAAAAAAAAATCATATTTTTTTGTTTTTTCTTACCACATATCTGAGATTACACATAGTGTTTTATATTATCAATACTGAATATTCTAAAATATTAAAGGGACCTTTCAGGCGGTATTTGATGCAGAACATGTAATGGTAATCCATACATTATGACTGAATGTTTGTTTTGTTGAACTGTCTTTTATTTGATTCATAATGTTTTGATTTATAATGTTTAGCGAGTCGAGACAAAATCTCTTAGAAGTGGAATTTCATGGAATTTAATGGGATTCGATTCTGTTTCCTGTCATTCCCAATTCAATTCACATTGTGTTTCCTTACAGCTGGGAGACTTTCACATTCACACTGCAGCTGCAGGAGCTGAATTGGAGTTTCCCATGCAGTCTCAGTTCATGTCATGAATGGCCCCGACCCGACAAACCACTGAACTGAAGCTCACCGGTGTATTTCCCTCCATGGAAGGTCATGGGGAAGCCGGACGCTCCGCCTGCGAAGTCGCTCATCATCAAGTCGACGCCGTGCGGCAGCCGGCCGCCGTTCGGCCGGGTGCAGTCCACTGTGTTCAGGATCATGTGACCTGCGGTGGGAACACAGGTTGAAGTTAACACTTTAGCCATTAGTGGGAAGCTGGTAAATTATCAAAATCTTACAATCAAAACACATTTTATTTTTACCTTAAATCTGAGTAATTGAACATGTAATAACCTTCTTTATCTTCTTTTCACAAGTATCTATAACCTGATTACTGTATTTTCTTTAAGGAACATTTAATTGCTTTTGTGATTTTACTGTCATAATCCATTACATGTTATGTTTTCCTCCCCAACCCTGGTGATTATGTCCAATAGTTGTAATTCTGACACATCATGGAAAAGCGTGCACCTTTATATTCGACGATGATGCAGGTGTCCATTTCAGGATGCACGCCATCCATCAGGATCATGAACCTCAGCTGCTCGTCAATCTGCAGGAGACCAAGAGACGAGGTTAAGGTTTGGATATATTTGCTTCAGTTAAACATTACAGTTGCCGTCGTTGTTGACTTTTTAAGATAAGCCTGGTTAGATGCAGCACTGTCTTTATCCTGAACAAATATAGCCTGGTAAGACCATCCTGATCATGTGATCTCACATTCTGTTTCGCTCCACGGATCAGTCTGGACTTCTAGCCGCCCACATCGATTTCCTGAAATTACAATGTAACTGGGCCAATCAGGGACTGCGTCGTAGTTGATGACGTAACCGGGCCAATCAGGGACTGCGTCGTAGTTGATGACGTAACCGGGCCAATCAGGGACTGCGTCGTAGTTGATGACGTAACCGGGCCAAACCACCGACCTTCTGATTAGTGGACGACCCGCTCTACCTCCTGAGCCACAGCCGCCCCCATGACCTATAATGTGAGGTCACGTGATCAGGACGGTCTCACCAGGCTAGAACAAATGTGTGATGGTGTCTAACTGGCCGATCAGGTAAGAGATCTGTTGTGAGCAGAGGAGCAGGAAGAGGGAAATGTGTTTGAAGCCAAGTCTCAGCAGAGCGTGAACATGTTGCACTAGTGGCCACACCCAACACGCACTAATGCAAATCTAATGCAGATAAGGACAAAGTAGAGAGTCAGGGTGCGTTCACACCAAGTGTGTTTGGAGCGGGTTTATCCGAACTCCGGAGCGTTTATTATTTTAGTTAATTTCGTCTGGCCAGGTAACCAAATAACAGCACTGAGATTCCTGAAAATGTGAGTCTCAGTAACAAGAGAACTGTGGTGCGGTTTGTTAGGAGTGAGAAGGTAATCTGAAGCAACGACGACTCCAAAACACAAGGGACTATGGGTTTTGACTCCCCGTCCGCTGCCAAAATCTCCAACTGGTAGGACAGGTTACTAAAACTCTATCCAATAAATGAGCTGCTTGTGAGTCATGTGACTTTTGTTTACAAGTCCTGGTTCACTTGTAACTGGGCCTAAACGAACTAAATAGAAAAATGCAACCAAGTCAACTTTTCCACTAAGGATCAAACCAAAGAAAACAAACTGTAGGTGTGATCACACCCATAATTGTAATTTAAAAAATTCAGGTGCAAGTTCTGCATTTGATTCTATATGGCAGTGATTCTCAACCACTTATTATCAGGAGAAAATCAGCAGCGCCAAAGACGCTCGGAAATTATTTTCTGCTTTTAACTCACTCCTCAACCCCAGTAATCAGTTCTCTGAGCCTGACCAACTCAGTATGCTGCCGCCAGCTAACAGGGCCTCACTCCTCTCATTTTCCCATCTTCCCGAGGAGCAAGTCTCCAAACTTCTGCTTGACTCTCGTCCCACTACCTGTCCGTTGGACCCCGTACCCTCCAACCTCCTGCAGGCCATTTCGCCTACACTTATCCCTGCAGTCACGCACATCATCAACTCCTCACTTACAACAGGTGTGTCCGACAATATTTTTATTGTCAGATATGATTTTGTCCAGAATTCCATGACTATCTGTATTGTGGGTAGAGAGATAACAGAGAAACTATGATCAAAACAGTCATTCTTCTACATTCTCTAATTGTGTTAACTTCTTGTAAATGAAATAATGGTGAAGTTTAACAATTCATCAATTTGCTGTGGACCCCCTGGAACCCCCCTCAAGGACCCCTGGTGGTCCCCGGACCCCACGTTGAGAACCACTGCTATATGGGATTTTATATTTCATATTTCTCTGTCACGTCGCCATCTGATCCAGGATTAACTCTCGCGTTACGTAATACATCACCTATGTTTGGCAGAGCTGAATAAAGACTCTTGACTTGACTCACACCCAAAATGCCTGGAACAAGCTACAGTAGGACGCCCGTTTGAACAAGGAAGCAGAGATGAAACCTTTGGGATCGACTGTTCCTCTGCTTGTTGCCGGCCTGAATCATGCCTTCGTACAGATTATAAGATCTTAGGTTTTATGTTAAGTATTTACCTTAAAGTGTTTCTCTGGCTGGGACGGCGACTATGCCACTTAACTGGTTCAAAATATAGTAATGGACTGGACACCTAACATTATGCAAGGATTCATCCACTGTTGTCACTGAACTGTCAGTATTGAGGCTTACGTTTTGCCAGACGCCAAAGGGAACCACGTTGATATTGGTCAGCTTGACTTGGCTCTGCTCCAAATACCTGTGTGTGTGTGTGTGTGTGTGTGTGTGTGAGAGAGAGAGAGAGAGAGGGAGAGAGAGAGAGAGAGAGAGGGATTCATTCAGAGAGGGAACTCGGGATTCATTTCAATATGGCTACTGTACCCCTTCATCCTTCCCTAAACATAATGTTGTGTTAATATTATTTTGTTTCATTGATTCTTGATGCTTTGGCAATATTGTTGTTGTGACATTCATGCTAATAAAGCAAATTTGAATTGAATTGAATTGAATTGAGAGAGAGAGAGAGAGAGAGAGAGAGAGAGAGAGAGAGAGAGAGAGAGAGAGAGAGAAGGGAGATTATTCATTAAACTTTGTGAATCATTAAACATACAGTATAATATAGTCTGTAAAAATGTCATTGTTTCAACCAGGAACTGAAGTTAGCCTTAATTTGCCTTCGTTTCAGGTTCACAGTCATTTTGGAAGTTAAAGTGTCACTTTTTTGAATTCCCCTGATCCCCTGAATATGTTAATTTCACGTTTACTGTCTTTCCCAGTTCATTCTTAATGGAACAGAAGAATTCACCAGTTGATGAAATGAAAAAGTTAAAAGTTAAAATGAAAGTTAAAAGTTAAAATGAAAAAGAAAAATGCCTTGTAACACTTTCCTTCTCCTTTCCTTAGCTCTTAGTTTTATTTCTTTTTCCAGCAATTCTCTCACAGGAAAGTTATCAGGCAACTGTGGCTCTGACCCTTGACCTCCTTACTACTGGTTGTCATGTTGATCTAGAACAGTGGTTCTCAACCTGGGGGTCGGGACCCCACGGGGGGTCATGAGATATTTTTTTGGGGGTGGGTCACAAGATGATTTATGGGATAGGAAAAAAGCATATTTCTACTATGAAAATGTATTATCATGTCAATTTTTTCAGATCTTTCTGTCATTTTTGCTTTTTTTCTTGTGAAATACTGAATAGGATTCAGCCTCTCAGCCTCCTCTGATAATGAATCAATGAAACGACCTGAAAAGGGAAAATCATTCTTTCTCTCTTCTCTCTTGAACGCTTGTGTAGGGGGGTTGCGAGTAAACATCACTTCGTTGTAAGGGGTCACAAGCCAAAAAGGTTGAGAACCACTGAACTAGGAATTCAGTGAAATTTATTCTACTGTTGCGTCATTGTAAGTTATTCTGGATGGCAGCATCAGCTAAATGCCTAAAATGTAAAACTGTACATGTGAAATGACGGACATCATGGTGACTGTACTAACCAAAACACCGGTCTGGATGTGTCACCAACATAAATGGGGATGTCTGGCCTCCTTTCTGACAAGACCTTCAGTGTGGGGTAACTGGAAAGAGAAACAGGAAACGTCAGATGCCAAAATGACATTATACATTCTTTGTCTAAAACTCATCTGGTCGAGTAATTTGATTGGACAGGACGCATTCCTTGAGTGCTGACCTTGCATTCAAGCGGATGATCAAGTCAGAGGAATTGGAATCGTAGATGCAGGACCTAAAACTCTTTTCCCATGCACTTCCTCCATATCTCATTAATATTCAAATAAGTCCCTCCCGCTGACACTTCCCGCCCTAACTTCCGCCAATCCCTGTTTGGTTTACCTGAGGTGGTCTGAGTGCATGTGACTGATGTAGATGAGGTCCGCTGTGCAGAGTCTGTCCAGGCAGTCGGCCGGAGGCTCGTGGAGGAGCCACCAGCCCCGGGCGAAGGCGGGACCCTTCAGCCACGGGTCGAACACGATCCGCCGCCCCCCGAGCTGCAGCTCCATGCAGGCGTGGGTGAAGTACGTCACCTGAGAAGTAAATGTAAAACTAAACTACAATTTTCTGTAATTACCTCCACCAAGGAGGTAATGTTATCGCCTGCGTCTGTGTGTCCGTCCGTCCGTCCGTCTGTTAGCAGGATATCTCAAAAAGTTGGGCACGGATTTGCACAAAACTTGGTATGGAGGTTGGTTATGGACCAAAGAAGAACTGACTAACTTTTCATCTCGATCGGCCAAAAGGGGGCGTGGTAGTGGGCGTGGCATATCACCAAAGTCTAGTTGATAATGTATTTATGAGGGTTTAATAAAATAATGCAAAACATTTGCATTACACACTTTTTGTAATTATTTGCTGTATTAGCCTATGTTCTCATGTTCTCTTCTTATCTATATCCTATTCTTTTCTGCTGCAATCATTACATTTCTCCACAAGACTCATTTAAATTTCATCGAATCAAATCGAATCTAATCTAATCTAATTTAATCTAATCTAATCTAACCTAATCTAATTACAAACAGTAAATTTGAACATTTTGCACTAATGTTGTTACAGCTTTGTGACTACACTATGTATTTGTGAGGTTTTCATTAAATACTACACATTGTTATTGTATTCTTACAGTTCCCTGTCTTTTTTCAAGCTAAAGGCCATTATGAAGAGTTGCCAAACGCTGCAGGAAATCCAGCAGGACTGTATTGACGCAGCACCAAAGCCACGCCCTTCAGAAGTGTTAGGCAGACTGAACGGCTGTCAGGATACTCACTGTCGCCTCTCCTTCCTGCAGCTCCAGCGGATCCTGAGGGTCCTGCAGCCACGGGTCGGGGGGGCTCAGCTCCACCAGCTGAAGACCCCCCCCCTCCAGCACCTCAACCTCTGTGTGTGTGACATAACATACGTGCTCAGTTGGCTTTGTAGATCAGTCACATTGAGTTGAATGCTTTTTTATGGATAAAATAAGTCGGTACTTGTATTCTACAAGTATACCTCATATACTATGGGTTTCCCTCAGTAGCCTCCTAATTAGTGCTTATAGCAGTCAGCAAGGAAGTTGAATTGGCCTCTATATGCTTTGCTCAGTATGGGGCTTATAAGGTGCTAGTATCACATATTATTGAGAGAAATTATTAAATTATTGAGGGAAAACACATGTTATTAGTTAATGTGTTCCCCAATCTAAAGTGTTACCAATAAGTCAAAATTGTTTGTAAAGCCCTTAATCACAGTTACAGTCTCAAAGGGATTCACACACTGTCATTTTAAAGGTCCCATATTCTCCACTTGCCAGTGTTTTATTTTCTGTCTTGAGATCCATTCAAAGCTGTTTGTGTGGTGTCATGTACCAAAAACACTCTCAATCCATTTTTACACGTTTTCCAGCGTCTCTCTGAGCCTTACCAAGAACAGGCTTTTTCTGTCGCTGTGTCTTTAAGGCTCATTAATATTAACGACCCCTCTGTTCTGATTGGCTAACCGTTTCAAGAGTGAAATGTGAGACGCCGCGGCCCGGCGGCTACAGGTAGGGAAAACTCTCCGGTAATAAACAATGACAACCGCTCAACCGCTCTGAAAAAAACACTTTGTTAGTCTATTATTTTTTACAAAAATGATAATGAGCGAACCTTTGTGACGCCACAAAGTTATGAAAGTCCAAACGGCTCGTTTAGAGGCTCGCTTTTCTAATATGAATTGTGAAAATTTAGTTGGCGACCGTGCGTTTTGATACTTTCACCATGTTTAGATAGACCATCCAACTCCTTTATCATCACAGAGGCAAGGGGAGTCCTGCTTTACACCATATGGGACCTTTAACACAGTAAATCAAAAAACTCAAAACACAAAAACCTCATCTTGGATTATCTCATTATCTATTACTCTCAAAAAGCATTCTACCCTATCAAAGTTCCAGACAGAGAGGTCAAGATAAAAAAAAATGTCCATCAAATTTTTCGAAACAGCTCTTTCAGCATAATCCAAGTGTTTTGTAGCCAAACGATTGCACTGTGGGTCAAAAAGTCAATATTTACCTCATTGTAGAGGAAAAAAGCTGAGAACATCCAAGGCACTTTACTCTGTATAAAGTTAAAATACCTTTATTATTCTTGGTTTGGAGAACTCTGCATCCTGAAGAAGGCTGGATAGGGCCTTGGTGCATTTTCTATCATTTTAACATGAAATAGCCAAGAATAATAAAGGCTTTTTAACTTTATACAGAGGAGAGTGCTTTGGTAATGACAGAATTTTAATTTTGGGGTGAACTACTGCTTACTTTGGGGGTATGATGTTTTTACTGAGGCAAAATGAGAAATTAACAATTATGGGGAAAGCTGGACAGGATGCGATAAAAGAGAATGCACCGAGTTCCAGCAGTCTATCACTTACCAAGCTCTTCCTGCATGAAGCTATCTGGTGGATTGGCATACCACATTGTTGACACATTCAACTTCCAGTTATGTTTTGTACATTTGACAGTCCTGTGAAAACAGAGCAGCCTATCAGGATGCTTTAATGGAAGTTTTGTTTCCTGGTGATAAGGTGAAAGGTTTCCTTTACTTCTTGGCTGAGCAGTTTACTTAAGTCAAAATGTTCTTTAACCATTCCTTACCTGCCGCCCAGGTCCTCGATGTCTTTGATAAATAACCCGCCTTGGTGTTTGCACTGGTTCTTGCAGGCTTTGAGGTCTTTCTCGCTCTTGTATATGATGTAGCATTTACCATCCTGTGGGTTTTTCTTGAAGTTGATTCCTTCTCTGAGTGAGCTCACTGCTTCAGCTTCCAGTGACAGCACCACCTTCGCTCCCTGGCAAGTCATGTCACCTGCACCAGTGTTTCAGAGACAGCAGATTAATGGGAAATACAATCTGCTTTTACTCAGAAAGTGGAGTGAATATTTAGAAGTTGGCGCTAAAGCATCTGACCAATCTTTAAAAAGTGGGAAATATTGTCCTGTTATAAATTGTTCATCTTATCTTTAGCTTTACTGAAAGAACATTTAATAGTGTTTTTTTCCTGAGCCTTTTTTTAAAAAGCTGAGCCAAATGTTTGTCATGATGATTTCCTCTCACAGTATAAGTTCCCTACTGAAAATGCCGGTAAGGATCATGTGTCCCTGCAGGTTCTGGATAAATAAGGGAAGTTCAAGTTCAGTTTATGTATGTAGCACACCTATAAAACAACACTTGTTGATGCACAAATCTTAGCAAATCAGATCAAAGAAAGATAAGATAAATTATTAATTTATTTAGACAAATACATTGATTATCTGTTGTATTGATTCATTTCTATCCTCAAATTCATCTTATAAAGACGTAAAACGTTGTTCCTTTTCAGCAGTCTGCATGGTGTAATATCTCCTGCAGTCTATTTATCAAAAGCTACACCACATGCCCTTCTTTTACAAATCTTTACATTTAGTTGATCAGTTGCATAATCCGCGCTCGCCTTTTTATCCTCAACAACCAGCGGATACAGCCTCAGTATAACAGTTTACAATCTTATATAATATTCCTACGGAGACTGACAATGTCTCTGTGGTGCTCAGTAGAGAGTTTCTAAAGGCAGGCTATTCTTTTTTTTCTTTTTTTATATCATATTCTCTGACTTTGATTTTCCTATAATATTCCTATAATATTTACTAGCGTCTAACACAACAAACTAATCAAATCTGCAGCCACAAAGCGATGAAAATAACCTGAAACAATTACAGAAATGCTGGAGAATAAGATTGAGGGAATTAAATAAACCCCGACATTTCCTATAGACTAGTATTACTATAATATTCCTATAGGGTTCTATAGTGTGATCTCTTATGATATAACTATTATATATCCCTATAATATTCATAGGGAGTTATAGCCTACCGTTGCTTTCGGTTAGACACTTTTCCATTAACAAGCATTTTTGTAGCATGATGTGCCGCACTCACCTCCAAAAAGATGATTTCTTGTTATCCAAATAGAAATTATAAATCCTTAGATTAATCCTAAATATATAGAGGCCAAATGCAGTTATTACTAAAAATCCATTAAAACCATACAAAATGCACTATATACATAGATAGGCTATATACAGACATAAACTCTTCATCTACATGTAGGAACCAACTCCACTCAGCGTCTGATTCTCCTCGTGCACGCGCCCACACGCACGCTCCTCTATTGACTTGAGATCGCGCGCTCACCTACAGACTCCCATAGGGCAGAAGGGGGTAAGATGAGCCATTTTAAAGGCAAAATAAATGTGTATTTATTTCCAATAATTGCTATGCATTCGTAAATATCATTAAACTGAATCAGAATCAGGTTTATTGCCAAGTAAGTTTTCACAATACATGGAATTTGCCTTGGTATGTAGGTGCATACAATAAACATTAACATGGAGAAAAATAATAGAGCTAGGTTAGGGTTGGTTGGGGGAGGAGGAGGAGGAGGAAGTACTGCATTAGTGATGTGGAATTCAACACACCCTCACAAACTGCACACTATCATTTGTCACTATAGTTTCAAGTGCTCATCATCAGTTGGCAAGTAAACTTCTGGGATCTTTATCCGGAGTGGTGTTTCAGCGATATGTTACACGATAACTGGACAAACTCGACTGATGGCAGCGTACAGACAGAAGGCTGCACACACTGGCAACACAGAGGCACAGAGGAGCGAGCTTAGTGTACCATGTCATTATGTATGATGTAGAATAGTATGTATATGATAGGGATGGGATGAGATGCTTATCTAACGATACGATTCAGTATGCGATATGCGTCTCACAGTTGTCTGCACGTAAATCAGAAGTTTATAAAGTTCCCAAATAGCTTAGTGAGTGGATATAGAGTGGATTTCCTGGATAATAATATAAGAGGAATCAGTGAGTGTCAGCTATGGAACCTAACCTGCTGCGATAACACAAGAAGAGAAGATAAAGAAGAAAGACACAATCACCAGCGTGACATAGCTCATTTGAAATGAACTATGCAAAAAACAAACAAACCCTGAACTATCCATTTTGTAGTAAATCAGAAATATATTCCTCCCAACGGCAGGGGGCAGTCGCGCGCATTGTTGGCCTGTGTTCTAACGAGAGAAGAAGTTATCGCGCGAGTTCAGGAAGTGAACCGTATTTCGCAGTCGAGCAACGGCTGTTTTGCTTGTAAACATCAGGTTCCCTTCATTTGAATCGCAAAGCGTTCAGCGCCCTGACAGCTCAGCATCCCCTGTCCTCACCGTTGTTTATCCACATCCTTCAGCGGGTTAAGTTGTTGTTTTTTTCGAGGGTTTTGTTTGTTTGTTTGTTTGTTTGTTGTCGCGGGAGGGAGGAGGATGGTTTTGTCAACATCACAACAAGTCGTCGTGGCTTTCACGGCGGTGCTTTTCACATTCGTCGTCCTGCCCAGGATGTTTGGTGTCGGCGGGGGGACCGGGACGAAGGAGACAAGGGGATTTGACCATCGCTACAACAGAAAGGGTAATAATTAAGTTACAGCTAGTTAAAGTTAGCTAGCATAGCCATGGTGTGGCTTGCAAGCAGAGCTGTCATGGGAGAAAACGTCAGAGAATTCAAGGCTTCCTAGCTACATGTTTGTGTTTATGTGTTATTTTCCCCCAAGAACAGACTGCCCAATTTGTATTTGCAATACAACACTGACTAATTTTAACATAAAAGACATGACAGAAGGGTTTTTGTGGTTTTTGTAGCACACCCTAATGCCGCACTGATGTACAGCACCATTAAAGCTGAATTCAACCTCTTTAAAATGTTAAAAATCATAATATGGGTTTACTCTGTATTCGTGAACATTGCCTTCAACACCAGTATACTTCCAAAGCCAGAAATGAGTAATTGTGCCACCCATTAAACTGTGGTGTTGGGTAAAAGTTACAACAAGAAAAAAAAAGTGACTCTGACAAAATTGTTGGTGTATTTCTCTGAGCCTTTTTACAAGCACTCACCATATATTCAGGTCTAGGGCTGCAATTAACCATTGATTTCATTATCAATTAATCATTTAGTCTTTAAAATGTCATAAATAATGACAAACGCCCATCCCAAGTTACTAGAGACCAAAGTGATGTCTTAAAATCGCTTTGTTAGACTAACAAGCAGCCAAACCCCCCCCCTAAAGTATTCATTTTATAATGAAATACCAGCAAATGTTTGTTTTTTACTTGATAAATGACTTTTCTGTAGACTGACTAATCGACGAGCCTAATCATTTCAGCGCTCTGTGGGTCTGTTGGTCTAGCGAGCGTGCCTCAGTATTTGGGTGATTTTTCCTGAACATCTCCTCACCCACCCGATCACTGGTCATCATGAGGTTTTATTTTGTGTCGGCAGGTCCCGGCCCGGGCGCGGTGAGAGGTCAGCCCGTCAGCATGAACGCCCCCGGCTCGGCTCAGACCATCGAGAACATGCAGCAGATGAAGATGATGATGGAGCAAGAGATGAAGAGCGACAAGTTCAAATCCAACAGCAACAAGGGCTACGTGTTCACCCTGATGCCCCTGTACGCCATCGGAGTGGGCGTGTTCGCCGCCTACAAGTTTCTGAAGGTAAACGACTACAAACAACGCCTAAAAACACACACACACAGGACGGGTTAGCCTTTAAATGAGCTGGTTAGGTTTCAGCCTGTGTGTTGTGTTGGTGTAGAAATGTTGCTGGTGTCCTTGTGCATCCACAAAGAAAACATGGCTTCTTATTGATGCCGATGTGTTGTGACTTCTTTGTGAAACTGTTTTCATGGGTTCCAGAGTCATGGAAGTTGCTCTACAGCAGAGATAGATGGGCACATAGAAAGAAAGAAAGGATGACAAACAAATTGACTTATTGTGGCCACACCACCAGAGCCTGTGGTTAATTGCTTTCAGTACAGCATGATGGGAAGTGATGGAATTGCTCTGCTAAATGCATAGGCATGATAATTAGACATCAAACAACAAAAGCAGACAAAAACGCTGCGGTGCTGAAAGAGCAGGATGTGGTGCGAGATGAGTGGGTAATGTAAATGACATTAAATAATAAATACACATCGAACATTGAGAAGTAGTGTAATATATACTAAGGTGCAGGCATTGAGCATGGAGGATGTTTATGGCAACAATGAGCAGCGGTATTATATTGACATGAGAGTACAAAGGTTTACTGATGGCTAGAAGTGCATTATGAGAGTTAGAAGAATATTAACTTTATTTTTCTACACCATTCGTACATAGAATGCAGCTGAAAGTGCTTTACATAAAATAAATGGATTACAAGCAAAAGCTAATTTTCAAACAAAATTAAAAAGAAAAAGCAAGCACATAACTTGTCTACGAAAATGACATTAAAAAAAGAAAGAAATGGAGATAAAAATAGGAAATTAAGGATAAAAAATAGAAATATTCTTTCATTGTACTCTTCGTTCATGATATTATATGTGAGGTTGGTAGTGATAGATTAGCCAGTGTTTTGCCTCCACCAACATCAAAGTTACCCACTCTTCTTCTACACACCAAGGACGATGCCATTAGTCACAGTGTGTTAAACCACTCGTTTTTTGTTCTGTTCTGCCCTTCATGTCCAAGGAACATGTTGAATCGGATGGTGTGAAATGTTCTGTGCTGACACTTTTGAATCCACAGATCAAGTCTGCAGACGACTCCCAGGCTCAGAAGAACAAAGTCTCAAAAGGGGCGAAGAAATCAGCCGAGGCAGGTGTGTGTATGGCGTGCGATATGATTTCTATTTGCATGCCGCCGTTTACTTTGGTCACACTGGTTATTTGCTTGCCGTGAGAACTTCAGGTGTATTTTTTTATTCGTGTGTTTGTGCAGAGAACCAGCTGAACGAGCTGGAACAGAGGCTGGCGCAGACAGAGAGGATGCTCAATTCCATCCTCACCCAGCTGGATCCGCTCACCAACTGGTGAGTCAACATTTACATGCTTTTGTGCCCGGGTTCGTGGGGTGCGGTCTGCTATCGCACTTTGTGTCAACAGCTGTGGTTGTGAAACGTGATCTTCATATTGTTGCCCCCGTCCTTCCCTCTGCACGTTTCCTCTGGTGGGCCGGCAATATAGATAATAATAACTTTAATCTTAATAATAACTTTATTTATATAGCACCTTTAAAAACAGTTTACAAAGCGCTTTGACAGTCAAAATAAAAGCAGAATACTCAAAATGAATTTCAAAAAGCAATGGGACAGTGTGAAACAGGAGTTAAATTAAGAGAAGAGATAGAAGTATGGAGAAATAAAATGGATCGTTTCCAAGTCTTGAAAAGTTTGGGAATTGCACAGGATGTCTGGATGAGTAGGGGAAAATATTTTTGTTCAGTCTGGACAGACATTTGACTACACATGTTTGCAGACTCACGCTCTCCTGAGATCAATGTTCTCTCGTCTTCCAGTTGTTTTGTGCTCTCCTCTCCTCTCTCTGCAGCGTGAAGTCGGTGGCCCAGGAGCAGAAGAACGAGATCATGTCTCAGCTGCAGACCATCCGCTGCCTGATGAAGAAGAGAGGGATGGACTGTCCGCCCCTCAACCTCCACGGTGGGCTGAGCCACTGTCTTTGTGTCTTGTCTTGTTTTTGTACATGTTAACAAGTTAGACCATAGGAGGGCCGAGAGTCTGCAGGTTTTCATTCCAACCAAACACTACACCAGGTGATTTCACTGGTTAACATCTTCAACCAGAGAGGAGGAGCTAATCAGTGAAATCACCTGCTGTAGTGTTTGGTTGTAATGAAAACCTGTAGACTCTCGGACTTCACACAACATTACACAACCATCTGAAATCTGATCTGAAATCTGTGAGATGTATGCGTGAGGAAGGCCATGCAGTGCCTAAACTCAGGAGTGAAACAACACAGGACTCATTTATCTCCACTGTAATTAAATGGCTAAATTTGCTTATTCAAAGCTGTAGCCTGTGGAAAACTATTTGTAAACTATTTGTTTTTTTGTTTTGGTTTTTGACTCCCTCTTTGCTTTTATCAACTGATCTGTATGGTATATGATGTGTTGATTTGCTGTGTATTTTTTTAAATTATTATTTCAAACCAGTGTTTCTTAAACTTGTGCAATCAAGGCTCAAGAGTCTGCAGGTTTTTCTTTCAGCTAAATAACACAGCAGCTGATTTAACTGATTTACACACCAAAGAGAAGGGAACCAGTTAGTGAAATCAGCTGCTGAAGTGTTTGGTTGTAGTGAAAACCTGCAGACAAGGTTGAGAACTACTGGCTTCAAACCCTGTCTGTTAACCACATTCCCCTTAGAGGACAGTTCAATTTTGGATCAGCCTCCACAGTGCCTGATAGATGACCGAGTTACCTTCAAGTGCCGATCACCAACAGAGAAAATCACTTACATGTTTCGTCTCTTTCAGAGGCGTCTGGCGAGCGCAATCTGGACGACCTCATCGAGTCGCTGGCGGCCCGCGACACTCTGGCAGCGGACGCGTCTCCGGAGGAAAACCAAACCTGTGCAGGAACAGCGGAGGCTTCTGAACAGGTCCGTCCCCAGGCCGCCGCGACGGGCGCCGAGGAGCTGGGAGAACAAATACCAGAGGAGTCTGAGAGGGAGGAGGAGGAGGACATGGAGGAGGAGGAGGAGGATGAGGATGAAGAGGAAGAGGAGGATGGAGAAGAGGAGGAAGAGGAGGAGTTGGATGACAGTGAGCTCATGCCCTCTCTTGAGGAGTCTCACGAGACAAACATTGAGGATGTTGGAGCGGAGCAGCCTGCGTCCGGCCTGAGGCGACGCAACCGGCCCGAATGAACTCGCCGCAGAGTCTCTGAACTGTACGGGAATGCAACAGATTATTACTGATATTTATTATTTAAAGGATTTCATTCCAAAATGCTATAGATGAGTTTTGGGGGGTAAAAAATGCCACTTGATATTCATCAGCCAAACATGATTCTTTCATCAAAAACGTAACAATTTCATAAGCAAAGGTCTTAACGTCACTCCACTCGTTAGTAGAAACCACATCACGTCCTTTACTTTCCTGTCTTCAGTTATTTTGTTACAGTAGGTGTCTGGTTTTTGAAGTTGTGAATTGTCTCATTCTGGAATGAAACTCTTTCATTTTTTTTACTTTTTATTTACTAGCACCGTCGTCATTTTAGATTCGCACCTGCTTTAAAGGTCCCATATTGTACAAAACGTTTGCATAGTTTCCACATGTTAAAAAGCGTGTGATTCTACGAGCTGTTTTGATTTGGAGCCTTTAGTGACATCACTGACAATCCAGTGAAGCGGCCAATCAGAGCAGCGATTCATTAGCATAAAATCGACACCCGCAGAAAACAGCCTGTTCTTTACGATGGAAACACTGAAAGGCGGGAACACACACTAGAACAGCTGGATTTAGGTGTTTTTTTGTTTTGTTTTGTTTTTTTTGCTTAAATTGCTAAAAAAAAAAAAAGTGTACAATATGTGACCTTTAACACTGAAGCCAAACACTGAAGCTCTATAATCTACATAATCCTTGATGAAGCAGGTCATGGCCAAAATCTGTTACGGACAAAATGTGTTGCTGCTGGTTTGCCTTGACTATAATGCAGATTATTCCATCACGGTAAATGTTATAGATGAGGCTGGAGACTTGTCTCTGACTTGGCCTCTGTATCTAAATAATCAATATGTAGAAGATGTGCTTTCCTTGCTGTATCAATACCTTATACCTCTCTATGCTGCCATCTTCAGGTTGCTGTTGGAAAAGCAAGAATCCAACTCTGTTAGTGACGAACTCCACTGTGTCTGGATGCCGGGGGTCGGGTCACAAAAACCCTTTCAGTTTCAAATGAGAATTAGAATGAAAACGTCTTAGACTTTAATGATTTCGTGACAGATTGCACAGAAAAGTCTTACCATGGCAGAAGTTTTATTTTCCTCTTTATTTTGAGGAAAATCCAGATCCTAAATCATTTTTATTGCAAAGGGTTTGACCCGAACCCTGCTGGATGTGACAGGCTTATTTGTTAGATTAGACTGCAGAATATTATAATAATGTAAATTTTAGAAGTGTGAACTTGGACTTGTGGCATGTATTTTTTTTTTTTATATACATCACAACATAATTATGCATGTTTTTGTTTTACATTATTTGTTTGAATGCAAACTGTGATTTGTTTTTTAAATGATTTATTTATTCACGAGGATTATGATGAAGGTAATGACAATCATTTACTGTTTTATTACTTTTTTTGACCTGTTAGATTGATTTATTTGTGCATGCTGGATTTTTGGGAAGCCTCCTCCAGTCACTTCATATCATTTCAAACCTCTGAGCTTTGAACACACACACACACTCGGTTTTAAAAAGTGATTATGATCCATCAGTCCCAATCCCAGGAATCAGCTGTTACTCTTCCTTTGCCTTATAAAATGATCATTTTCTGAGCGTCTTATTTGAACTTTTTAAACGGTTTGGGCAGGTCACTGTAAGGAGGCTTTCATGTTGTGCACATTTTACCTGTTGCCAGTTAATTCAATATCTGTTACATTTTAAATTTGCCTTTTTAAATTTTATTTGTAATAACAGGGTTCTTGCACAGGTCTTGAGAATTATGAAAAATTGTATGCATTTGGTCATTTCCAAGTCCGGAAAAGTGTGGGGAATAGACAAAAAGTCTGGAAAAGTACCGATACACATTTCCTCTAGTCACAGACCCGCTGTCATTTCACTTGTGATATTTGTTGAGGTGGAAAATCTCCAGATAGAGAGCGATTTGGCTTAGTTGGTTGTAAGTATCAAGCTGCTATCAGGACGCTGAGTTTTGAACACAGACAAAAATCTTTAAATCCAGTCAAGAAAAATGGAAAAAAAAAGGAAAAATTAGTAGCAACTCTATATGAAACTGTCTTTTGCTTCATGATATCACAGTAAATCCAAACAGGCTGTTCCTTACTGTGATTTTGGGTGCAACAGTGATGCAGAAGGACCATCAGCAGCACAAAAGTCCCTTTAATCACAGTAAAACAAAAACAGAATTATTTTTGTTTCTGTACAATGTATGTGTATTGCAGATTAGGGCTGCACAATTAATCATATGTAATACCATATTGTAATATTCGTTTCCATAAACGGTAATCTGCAGAAAATCTACATATTTGCAATATTGAAACATTTAATTTAATTTAAAAAGTCTGCTGTACTTTAATAGTCCAGATGATGTTGATGTAAAAGGCCAACAGTGCAAAACATTATTTTTTCCTCAAATCATCAAGACTAATAATCAGAATCACATTTAAACTATTGGGATTATCATTTTAGCCAAAACTGTGCAGCCTTATTACAGTTGCAATATCATGATGTTATACCCTTTATGCCATATTGATATAAACAAACCTTGAAATCTAACACCATACAGCCCACAGATCATTTTATTATTTGTGATGGGAATATTTGACTTGTAGATTCTTCCTGAGACTGGAGGATGTTTTCATATTTTCACTCCTGATTAGCTTTAGAGAGTAGAGTTACACACACAAGGTAATGCCACATATTGGAAAACCACAAATGTTTGCCTTAATTTATTTTGTAAATGTTTTGTATAATTTATTTTATCCCCTTAGAGACATTCTGTTACGTTTCTGTGTTGAATATTGTGAATCACGTGAGTGAGCGAACTCACTCACTGCCTTAGTAGAAAATAAAAAAAATGTGATGTGGCTGCCGATTCTGTTGTTCTACTTGATGTGAATGGGAAATAGATTTTTGGATGGATGATTATTATCAGTTAGGGTTCGACTTATGGTGTTTTTGAAAGCTGATACAAATATTTTTCTTATTTTTGCCAGTATTCTGTATCTTCAAGTTTGACCATTTTCATGCCAAAAAAAATGACAGGTGTCCAGTGTTTCCCCCCCAGTGTTTTCTTCTCATCAGGGTGGAAAAGCCTCTGAAACAGCATTTAGAGCATCATGGGACACTAAAACTCTCCACTGACACCCAGACTGATGAAATTCTTTTAGTGTCAGCAGCTCTTTAAGGCAGAGTGACCCACCACTCCTATTGAATGGGAGGGAAACTCTGGGATACATTACTTTAAATGAAGAATTAACTTAAAAAACAAACAATTAAATCAAACCTCCATCATATCAGAGGTAGACGGCACTGACTGACTGATATCTGACATTTAATAGGAGCCCAATTTTGATATATTGATCAAATCCTATTATCAATCTCAACATAAATCGCTCAAACACCATATTACATACAGTAATCCTCAAACTGTCACATCTCTTGTTTGCATCCACAGAAGAAGAAACAAAGGGAACCACAAAGTGTTTAAATCCCCCTGGTGTCCTGCAGGTGGCGCCACAGGAGCAAAGATATAGCGAAGCCATTAAGGAAAAACAGGTAAAACCACTGGTACTATCTATCTATCTATCTATCTATCTATCTATCTATCTATCTATCTATCTATTTTTGACCAAGTGGGACATAATCCTCAAATTTAAATGCAAGTTACCCTCCTGCTTGAGTATTTTCAAAACTTCTCCAAAGTCTCCTCATTGAAATAAAGCGCCCCGGCTCATCATAACTCATAATTAGACATACAGACTTTATTAATGGCTTCCTCTCGCAGCAGAGGAAAAGATCTGGGATTCATCGCAAATTAGCTTGGCTCTCTCAATTAAGAAAGCAACATTTAATCAGCTCCGTTTTCCTCCGCTGGGATTTCAGCCTAATTCCATCCAAGGGCCCGTGGTTTGGCAGGATAATTTGTTTTTATTGTACTCTGTGGTTGTGAATGAAGCTGAAACGGTTTGCAGCGGAGCTTGTGCTGCAAAAAAAAAAAAAAAAACTCACTTTTTTTTTTCCCCCCTACTCCCCTCAGGGCTAATAGAAAGACACTGGACTCATAATCACAGGAAAGTGCATTCTCAAAGGTATTATGGCTTTTATGCAGCGTTTATAAGTGCGCTGACTGAAAGGTTTAAAGCTGCAGTGCTTTATGGGAATTATCAGCACTGTCAGCAGGCGCTTTGATTGCTTGGCTGAAGATACTGATTTAATGATGGAGTTAAACGCAAGGGTGGAAGTAACTCATTATATTTACTCACATTACTGTATTTGAGTAGCTTTTTTGTGTACTTGTACGTTTTTGAGTATTTTTTAAAGTCAGTAATTGAACTTTTACTTAAGTACGTTTTGCTGACGTATTGTACTTCACTACATTTTAAATCACATCCATTACAGAGAACAGATTCTGTGGCTCTGCATCAGTAACAGAAACTGAGCAGTTGTAAATTGACAAACTCCAACGATTCACAGTGAGAAGAGTAAACTGGCTTTACTTTCTGCACTTTACTTTGTAATTTCCAATGTTTCCAGTTAAAAGAATCAAGTTTGAACTCTGTCCTCTCTCCTTTTAGAATCACATGGGAAAGATCAAATCTAACAATGTTCTCTTTTCTAAAAAAGTAGCTCAGAAACTTTTAATCTGAGTTCATTTTAAATGAGACACTTTTGCCTTTTACTTCATTACTTTGATTTTGACACCAGTGCTTTCACTTCTACTTAAGTAAAATATCAGTAAAGTAACAGTACTTCTACTTGGATAGGACGTTGTAGTACTCTTGCCACCGCTGTTTAAATGTCAAGGTTTCAGGAAGCCTCAAGATAAGTCTTGAATTTGAATTTGAAAAATTTGAGAGAGAGAGAGAGAAGCAGGGAGAGGAGGGAGAGAGAGAGAGGGAAGGAGGGGGAGAGAGAGAGACAGAGAGAGGAGGGAGAGAGAGAGACAGAGAGAGGAGGGAGAGAGAGAGGGAAGCAGTGAGAGAGAGAGAGAGAGAGACAGAGACCGAGAGAAGCAGAGAGAGAGAGAGACAGAGAGAAGGAGTGGGAGAGTGAGGCAGAGAGAGGAGGGAAAGAGAGAGAGAGAGAGAGAAGGAGGGGGAGAGAGAGAGAAGCATGGAGAGAGAGACAGAGACAGAGAGAGAAGCAGGGAGAGAAGCAGGGAGAGAGAGACAGACAGAGAGAAGCAGGAAGAGAGACAGAGAGAGAAGCAGGGAGAGAGAGAGAAGCAGGGAGAGAGAGAGAAGCAGGGAGAGAGAGAGAGAGAGAAGCAGGGAGAGAGAGAGAGAAGCAGGGAGAGAGAGAGAGAAAGAGAAGCAGGGAGAGAGAGAGAGACAGAAGCAGGGAGAGAGAGAGAAAGGTACTGTGCCTGAAATAAGAGATAAAATTAGGAGGGAGTGTGTGCAGGATGGGACAAAAAGTTCAACCTGAAAGGGCAGAAAACTCCTCCTCCCTCCCTCCTCTCTCCCTCCCTCTCTCTCTCTCTCTCTCTCTCTCTCACTCTCTCTCTGTCTGTCTCTCCCTCTCTTTCCAGGCTTCAAAATACGTAATCAAGTCGTGACAAGGTCAAGTCTGCAGCCTGTACCTCTATGAAAGGACTAAATCATCTTCCAATTAATTCCTCTGAGACTCCGGCTGTGATACCATTATTTACTCATTGTCTTTGCTCTATTGACCAAAATCCATTTTTCGAATAGTTTAATATCCGTGAAAAATCCCATTGCCTTGGCATTTTTCATATTAATTTCCACCGCCCGCGGTGAATGCGACGAATTCCTGCCTGCGCCGCGGCCGAGACGACTTCATTCTTTACTTTTTCCCTCCATTAAGCCTCATTCACTCCTGTACAAAAGAGTTAGAAATAAGACACGCTGCACCTATGCTGCATTTTCTTTTCACAGAATCTTCCTTAACAGATTTACTCAGAAGATTATCACCCAGATCTTCACTGTGTTATAACAGATCTTCAGAGTAAATATAACATATGATGATATTCTTCTGTTTCTGATTGATTTTTTTTACTGTGAATGTGAATTTAAATCAGCCAATCAGCTGCCTGTCTGGCCCATATCCCCCCCCCCCCCCCCCCCCCCCCCCTGTGGCCCTGTGGCTCTACACTGGGAAAATAGACTGGCCAAGGACTCCAGCTTTCCAATAGACCCTTTTTTTTCTCTTTTTTTTTTTTTTTTTACCCTTCAGTTCCCGATAAAGATCAGCAATCTGGCTGCTGCTCTATTTTTAGTGAAGAGACTACAGGGAGGGGAGGGGGTTGGATGAGGGGGGGTGGGGGTGGGGGGTAGACAGGCTCTGGTTGGACGGTGTTTGCTTCCTGTATCGGTCAGTGCAAGGATAGCTGTTTATAGGCAAAGACCGTCTTGACCCGCTATGAGTAAGAAGGCAAGTCCCCAATACATCATCTTCAGTGATGAATGGCCTCATTAGTGGGACATTAAAGGGCCGCCGCACCCCAATTTCAAACTTCACCGGTCGCTTCGTTTTCAATCGAAATGGAAAGCAGCAGGCGGCAGTCGATGAATAACGCTGCTACATTACACGGCTTTTAAGTAACCTGTGACCTTTCTGAAGCTCCGGGATGTGGGCGAGTGAGTTTTGACATCCAGGAATCTCAGCGCCACCTGGCCAAGTAATCATTGGTATTTTCTCATTTCTGTCTTGGACTTGGATTTTGACTCGGACTTGTCATTACTGGATGTTGACTCGACTTTTTCCTGCCACTCGAAACATTTTCAGATCCGTTTTTCTCCACTGTTGTCTGTTTTCTTCCCAGCGCTACAAACACTTTAAGGGATTACTGCTATGTATAGTGTGTAATGATTCCTCAAGCTTTGATTCGTTGATTAGTTGGATGTTGAAAGGTACAGTAGTACGGAAGCCCATTGAGGACATACTGTATATTTCTACCTTTTTATTTACATCTTTATCCCATGATAACGACTTAATTTTCTCTGTTTTCTCGAGATATCGAGTTATTTATATCATTAACTCGAGATAACACGTTTTATTTTCCCGAGATAATGAGAAAATTACCTTCGAGATCTCGGGGATAACGAAGCTTGTTTTCTCAAGATTATAATGAGAAAATTATCTTGGGAATTATTAACGTACCTGCCGGTGTTCAGAGCGTCTTCAGTCAGTCGGCATGTCGTCGTGTCAGGAGTGACGCACCGCAGTTTGGAAATCTCCTGGAACAATTAAAATTAATTAATTATCTCGGCAAAATGGCAAAAGTTTCTCAAGATAACGAGATAATTACTTTAGGCCCATTACTTTGTTATCTCGAGATAATGAGAAAATGATGTTGTTAACTTGGGAAAATGGATATAAATATCTTGATTTCTCGAGAAAACAAAGTTAAATTGACTCGTTATCACAGGAAAATGGCGTAAATAAACTGTATGAATAAATGTCCTCAATGGGCTTCCGTAGCCCACAGCCCTGCCCCCCCCCCTGCAGATGTTACTCTGGTCACTGTGTGCCGTGGCGACAGTGAAACTCTTTACTTGTTGCCCCTTTAAGGCTGCAGTCTCCCTCACTGCCTGTTGAGCCTTCTGGAGGTGCTGCTGACCCAATTCAATGAAACTTCTGAGCATATGTGATGGGAGGTTCCCACTTGATGACCCAAATCCTGCACACACACACACACACACACACACACACCTACATAGGCACTCAACCTCAATATGACAAGAGACAGTTAGATCATTTGGACGAGTAAATATTCCAAATTCAGAAATATGACTGAACGATAAGGCAGATAGATAGATAGATAGATAGATAGATAGATAGATAGATAGATAGATAGATAGATGATGGATGGATAGATAGATAGATAGATAGATAGATGATGGATGGATAGATAGATAGATAGACAGATAGATAGATAGATAGATAGATAGATAGATAGATAGATAGATAGATAGATAGATGATGGATGGATAGATAGATAGATAGATAGATAGATAGATAGATGATAGATAGATGATGGATGGATAGATAGATAGATAGATAGATAGATAGATAGACAGATAGATAGATAGATAGATAGATAGATAGATAGATAGACAGATCGATAGATAGATTGATAGACAGATAGACAGATAGATAGACAGATAGATTGATAGATGACAGATAGATCGATAGATAGATTGATAGATAGACAGACAGATAGATTGATAGATAGATAGATAGATAGATAGACAGATAGACCGATAGATAGATTGATAGATAGACAGATAGACAGATAGATAGATAGATAGATAGATAGTGTTGGGGAACTGTTTGCTCATTGAAAGTGTCTCTTTTCTGTACTATTGACCTCTCAAGCATGAGACCATTTTTCAGCCAAATAAGGGATTCTGGCCCCGCCCCCTTTCAGTCTAAAGATGATGATGTTAATGCCTTTAACTACATCCAATGACAATATTGGCTATTTTTGCTTTATTATGCATTTCTTTATTAGTTGAGCCCCAAAATGACAACACTTGAGACTACAGCTATAGCTAGTTGTACAGTCTGCATCCCCTCTATATCCCTGATTTTGACCCAAAGACCTGTTTTATCTGCCAAAACAGAAAGCTGCACTGTGTCTGTCAGTGTATTTTGAAGCAATGACTGGTTAGAGAAATTAATTAGCTTTATTCCAGTTGGGATAATAGACCTGTTCCTTCCTTGACAGTGTAGGCTTAATTAAATCTAGTCAAAATGCTCAGAGGTGGGCCACTAAAATGTGTCAGAATGACTCTTATGAAAAGAAAATTGATCAGAATACAGAATAAAAGAATAAAAACAAACCTGCAAGGAGGGGAGTTGAGGTGACTTGAGTGTTTTTCACCTCTGCCTTGGTTTTCCCTTAAGGTAATGACAAGTTTGACAAGTTAAAATGTAATGCAATGCAACTTGATCCCTTCACTCTTCGTCATTAGCCCATGTGTGTTTCAGAGCAAATTTGGTCAGGACATAAATTAGAATGTGTAGAATTCATCGCTGCATTGTTCATATGCTAATTTCTGACACATGTAGATCTGCTTTGGCTAAACTGTGTGTGGCGTCATTGTTTATGTGTTGTTTGTTCATTCTCCAGTACTGAAACTGGAGTAATAAACCAGGAAGCGATGCCTTTCTTTGCAGATAGGATCAAGAGCAGTAATGAGTGATTGTGCTGCCCAGAGGTTGTTCAGTTTTACAAAGCAGCGCTCCATCAGGGAATAACGCTGTGTGTAATTATAGGAGCCGCCCGCCTGTCGTCTCCTCCTGATTGAGCTGTGCTAAAATCCTCTGAAGATGTCACTCTTTCCTCCAAACACAGCGCAGACTGATATGACACGATGCTTTTATCCAGACTGCCGCTCAGCTTCATGCAGAGGTTTTTTTTTAGCATGGGTGGCTCCAGTGGGAGTGGAGCTGCTTGGCTGTTAGTGATATGCAATGTTAAATTAATAAATTATGTGCAGCAGCATTTTCCATGGAAGCTAAAGAAGTGCAGCTTCAGTCTGTTTATTTAATGCTTCAACAAGTTTCACATATCAGCATTTAATAATAATCCTACTACTACTAGTGCTTATACTGCTACTACTACTACTGTTACTAATACTAGCCTACTACTGCTGTTACTACTACTACTGCTACTACCACTATTACTACTACTACTACTGCCAGTACTAATTGTACTACTAGTAGTACTACTGCTACTGCTTCAACTACTACTAATACTAGGCCACTAGCTACTACTACTTGTACTATCCTACCACTACTAATACTGCAGCTTACTACAGCTATGCTACATGTACTACTACTACTACTACTACTACTACCACTACTCCTCTACTACTACTACTAGGCTTACTCCTGCTAATACTACTACTACTACTGCTACTGATAATAATAATCTAATCTTGATTGGATCAATATTTCCCCCCCTTAAATTCACTATTTTTGGACACATGAATACTATTCATAACAGATATCTGCTTTTATAGCCCCACCCCAACCCCTACCCCCATTAGCTGATGCTTATTTAATAATAATAATAATAATAATAATAATAATAATAATAATAATAATAACAATAATAATATTCTGATGCTTTATTGACATCCAAGGTCAAATCCAATGTTTGCTTGCCCTCCTCCACAAGGAGGTCAGAGGTCAGGTGGGGATTCAGTGTCTTGAAGGAGGTTGAAAAAGGTCAGTTACTGATAATGTGAAAAGAGGACGGTATAAAACACTGTTCCGTGATTCTGCTGAGAGGAAAAGCTCCCTCACATGTATTCCACACGCATAGATGTGTGAAACCACGGCCATAAGAACTAATCAATAATTAACCCAGGCTGCCGTAGCCTAAGTGATAATAAACCGCTGGACCGATCTAAGACCCGACACGGATGAAAACAGACAAAGAGGATGTTACAGGCGCACTTGGCTTGGAATGACCTGTTGAAGGATGACTACCTTCAAAAATACTCATAATCAATAAAAACAAAAGTCGCAGGCTATCTTTAATACATAGGCTATTAGGGTGAAGCTGAATTATCAAAAACCTAACCTTCTTTCCTCATGATTAGTCGTAGTAATTGTCGTAACTACGCAGGTTTACATGACAAATGGTAGAAAACTTTACTTTTCCCGAGTCGAAGTGTTCCCACTACTTTGATTTTTATCGAGCCAAAACGACGACAAGAAGATCAACGCTGTTTGTTTCCCCTGAATCCTTCACGAGAGGAAACCGAGTTCTCCTAATAAGGCACGAGAGGACGGAACCATCAGTTTTAGGGGTGTAACGGAGAAGAAATGTAACGAATGACTACCTTCGGGAGAGACGAGTAAAGTACCGAGATTACTTTTGAAATGAGTCACGAGTGATGCATTACATTTTCTTTCTTTTTTTTTTTTGGAGTAGAACGAGCTCGACGCTGACGACTGGTCGTGCGTCTTGGAGAGGGCAGGGACGCCGGAGACGCGCAGCGGCAGCAGCGCAGTCTATTCGGAGCCACTGGTTGAGATCATTCAACAGTCAGCACGGACTGGAGGGATTGTGGGATACAACATCGACAGCCTCCACCTGCCGAAATCCTCCAAAAAATAAACGATGCCATCTATCTTCCCACCCTCCAGGAGAAGCCATGAAATCGTCGGATAAGTGAAAATCGGAGATGCGGCGCGCGGACTCGATCCTGGAGCTTTTTTAGAGCGGACTGTGGGTGTGTGCGTCGGGCTCGCCGTTACCTCCGGACTGCACTCGCCAACTTCCCCCCCCTTTGTCATCAAGTCATGTCTGATACAGAGCGATGGGCAAGTTTGACGACAACGAGAGGATAATCCTCAACGTCGGGGGCACCAGGCACGAGACCTACAAGACCACCCTGAAGACCCTGCCGGGGACGCGACTGGCGCTGCTCGCCTCCGACTCGGACATCGACTCCGTGCTGGATCAGCTGCAACAAGTCCCCGGCTTCATCGAGTACAACGCGCGGACCAACGAGTACTTCTTCGACCGCCACCCGGGTGTCTTCGCCTACGTCCTCAACTACTACCGCACCGGGAAGCTCCACTGCCCCGCGGATGTGTGCGGACCGCTGTTCGAGGAGGAGCTCTCCTTCTGGGGCATCGATGAGACGGACGTGGAGCCCTGCTGCTGGATGACATACCGGCAGCACCGGGACGCGGAGGAGGCGCTGGACGTGTTCGAGCTGAACGTGGACAACGGCGACGAGGACGACGAGATAGGGAAGCGGCTGGGCATCGAGGACGTGGCCGCCGACGGTAACATCGGCCTGTGGAGGAAGTGGCAGCCGGTGATCTGGAATCTATTCGAGGATCCCTACTCCTCCCGGGCGGCGAGGGTAAGGGCGCACCGCTGCGTCTGGGGATCTCCAAACGCACCATAACCCCAACCCCCCCCCCCCCCCCTCCTCTCCCCCTCTCTATCCCTCTCCTCTCTCCTTCTCCTCCGCAGAAAAACACACTCACTGTAGCCTGCGCTGCAAAACACCCGTTTGATCAAGTCATGTCAGTGTAGTGTCGGGTGTTTAAAACCGTCCAAGAGGGTAAAGGGAAGTCATTTTTCACCGCACAGCGCGCTCACATCTTCACCTGTTCCTCCTCCCTCCTGAAATCCAGCGGGCTGCTCTCTCCTCCACCTGCACAAACATCCATCTAAACAAGTCACTGTGTCTAGTATTGAGCCTTAAAAACTTTGTCTTCTTAAAACAAGTGAGAAATCTGCCAGTGGTGTGAGATAATTCCACTTGTTTCCAATGCAAATCAGTATATTTCAATGATTTTATTCAGCCTTGTTTGAATGTATTGACACTTGTTTTTAGATGATTCCTCAGACAAGTGATCCTGCAAGATTATCTCAGTCCTGATGGCAGATTTTTCCACCTGTTTCAAGGAAAACAACATGTAAAGACTCAGTACTGGGCTGTTAGGATGGATACTGGTTGTGTTTGAGGTGTGTAGGCCTGCTGTGCCAGACCGAGGCCGGCCCACATCTGTTCACATCAGATTTGCTGCAGTCTGATCCTGTTATTTTAGCCACGTTTTGTCTTTCTCATGGCCGATCCCGTACGTGCGTCACTCACAGTCTTCCTGTTGTAAATAAGTGCTGTGCCTATTGGCTTCCAAAAATAATGTCAGCTCAACAGTCCTGGCGTTTCACCTCTTTATGTTTCAGCAGATATCTCATAACTCGCTGCTCCTCTCTGCTCACAGCTACACCCTAACAATGCTCAGCTTCTCATAAACACAAAAGAAATCTGTGGGACTTTTATCTTTTCCAAAATTAGTGCGGTGCCTCATGCTGGGAATAGAAGACAGTGATAAAATTAGGCCACATGTGGCATCTCTATACCAAACTTTTTGTCAGTCCTTTTGATCATCAGCGGGGTTTTGTGTGCAGAGGCGCGTCGCTGCCGAGTTTGACAAGTCGTGAGCTTGAAATTACAAGGTTTCATCTGGGTGCAGTGCAGCATCAAATATTTGACATCCCAGCTGGCAGACTGTTCTGTACTTTCTATCTTTTTAATCATTCAACCCCAAAAGGTTCTCGTTTTAAAACAATAACACCGCACAAGCGTAAAACAGCAGCCAAAGGTTATGAATATGTGGATTATTCAATTCTGATTAAAAGAAAAGTGTATCAAGGAGGATCAAAGATTTGTTTTATAACATTTTAAATGGTCAATCAGGCAATATTCAGTTCAGTTGTTCATTAGAAGTTTCCAGATGAGTTTCGGATGGTTTTATTTTCAGCAACTCCTGCTTTAAATTTAGATATTGAACAGTGTATCAGTGTATTAAAGAAGGCCAAGTCTGCAGTGATTGTCTCTCAAGACAAGACCGATCACTTTCCCTTTGCTAAGCCCGCCTCAGGCTCCCGCTGAGTTTTAGTTAACAGAGAGTAAATCGCTTCCTGATTGGCCGGCTGACAGCCAGAGGGACGAACGACCGCCGGCTGTGATGTCACGTTGTGTGAATGGGAATGATACTGGATGATACTGAAATGTTTATTTCTAGGTATTGTTCGCCTGATATGGCACTGATACCAATACCTGTATTTTGGGATTGGAGCTGCCGATAGCTGATGGTTTGTGATATTCAGTATCTTTAAATTTGACCATTTTCATGCCAGAAGAATATAAGTGTTCAATGTTTCCCCCAGGATTCAACTATTTTCAGGATGGAAAAGCCCCGGAAACAGCATTTAGACCATCATGTGACACCAAAACTCTCCACTGACACCCACACTATTCAAATTCTCAGGTGTATTATCAGCTCTTTAAGGCAGGGTGAGGCAGGTTTCACTGCAGGTTTTACAGACTGACACCTCTGAAGCTGTTGAGTAAAATCGTTCTCACCTCCATCATATCAGCAGCGAACAACAGCAGCTGGCCCATATCTGATTTACTGATCTGATATCTGATACTAAAAGGCCAATATCGGCCCAGTATATCGGTCTAACCCTAGTTCTTGGAACTGCCTCCTTTGTCTAGTTTCAGTATAACTGCCATTTTCTATGAAAGGGTAACCAGTCTGATTCTACTGTGGCCTCTAACTACATTGTCAAATTAATTAATTCATTCATTCAGCTTTTATTTAGTTCTCAGAAAACACATTGAGGGTTGCTCCTTTTCAACAGATAATTATGAGTGAATGACATATTCTCTACATTTCTCCTGTTCCAGCTGTGCACCATGTTAACAGATGTGTATCAGGCTGTATGCAGTGGTAGCCATCAGGGTTAGACTGATATATTGGACTGATATTGGCCTTTTGGTAAAAATCAGCTAGGCAATGTTTCCCACTGTTGATATGATGGAGGTGATTTCATTCAGCAGTTTCAGGGGGTTTCAGTCTGTAAAACATCACTCTGCCTTTAAGAGCTGCTCACACTAAAATAATTTCATCAGTCTGGGTTTCAGTGGAGAGTTTTAGTGTCCCATGATGCTCTAAATGCTGATTCAGAGGCTTTTCCACCCCTGACAAGAGTACAATTCAGGGCAAAACACTTAATTCTTGTATTTGTTTTATGTTTTTTTGTGGCAGGAAAATGGTCAAATTTGATGATATTGAATATCGGCACAAAACATCAGCTTTTGGCATCTTCAATCCAAAAATATCTGTATCACTATCGGCCTTCAAAAACCCATATTGGTCGAATGTTAGAAGCTAGAAGTCCCTGTCTCTGCAGTTCTCCAGCATCTATCCTGCGTTATCATTGCAGATAATTCTTTATTGAAAGTTATACAGGGGAATCAAATTTACTTATTGTTAACCAAACACTCTAATGTCTCTCAACCAAATAGTTCCCAGAGCTTTTCTTAAACCCTGCAGTGTCTGAAAAGAGAGAACGAACAGCTCCTTTTAGGCAGGGAGCCAAAGAGCAGCTGTAGTTCATTTCTGTGGGCTTTCACATGAGCTGGGGCAGTTTGGGGAATGAAAAGCCATATTTGAAAAGCCATATTTTAGGGAAACTAGCTTTTACCTTAACTGCCACCCCCCCTTTGTTAAAGATCCAGTCTGGATTTTGTTGACCATTGGAAATTTGGGGCATGTTCACATACACTCTGGAAGTGTTTGACTTGTAGATGAAGCTTTTTGCCACTTTCTTCCCCCATCATAACTCAAGAAACATAAGTCTGTTTCACTTGACATATAAACAAACCTTTTCCAGCCTTTTAATCCATGTGAAACTCATGTTTAGCTGAGACATACCTTGTATCAAAAGATCAGAATATGAAATTTGGAGTGGAAAAAATGTGTTCAATCCAATATATCTCTATGTAAGAGAGTTGGTGGCAGTGCAAGGGAGGAAGAGGCTAGAGTATTTCCTATAATATAGTGAATGTACTGTAATCCCAGAATGCTTGGCGTGTTCTGAAGGGTCCAGACGAGGCGGTTGATTGGCTTCCGGTTCGGACTGTTGATTCAATCAATATTTCATTGTTTCCTCAGTCGCCCAATTCCAGAGTCCGTCTGTCATCTACATTTTTAACGAAGGGGGAAGGGGTTGGGCTGGAGGAGTGTGTGTGTGTGTGTGTGTGTGTGGGGGGGGGGTGTTGGCATTGACCTTGCCCCGTATCTCTTGTCCTCCTCTCGCAATCCATCAGCAAACTTTCAGTGCGGACTAGGCGAGGGATTTGTCTTTAGGTGTGAAAGGAATACAGGATGTTTAGGTGATAAACTAGGAGGCACTCAACAAATCTCCAACTTGCTCTTACACCCAAACACATCATTCCTATCACCTAAATTTTAAGCTAAATTGATTTCTCCGCCCTGCAAACATACACTTCGGATTTGGAATCAATCTCGCTAGTTTCATCGTTACGGCTCCAAATCAATAATCGTGTAATGGTGGAAATCCCACATCCGGATCACCACCAAAATCGAATCAATTGTTTCTTGGCCCAAGGCTGATCTGTCCACCAAATTTCATGGCAAGCCGTTCATGAGTTTTTGAGAAATCCTGCTGACAGACAGAAGACCGGGGGCGAAAACATAACCTCCTTGGCAGAAGTAAATATTGAGTTAGTTGCAGCGATGCATCAGCGGCAGAAGGGAGTTGATAGAGCTGAGTGTGTGTGTGTGTGTGTGTGTGTGTGTCTGCTTGTGTTTACTATATGCATACATCTGTTTTCCTCCACCGACAACTAGCCAGCGCTCATACACAGAAATGAAATTATCCCCCCACATCTCTCTGCCGCCAAAATTACACACAGCGCCATCCATTTCTGTATTTTCCTCTCCGAGAGGCGACAAACCGAACAGCCTGGTGACGATGCTCCCAAAGCCGCCACATTAAGCCCATGTTTGGTGTCATATACACACACACACATACACACACACACACACACACACACACAGCCCTCCTCCCCCCTCTGATGCGGAAACCTTTCCTCTGTGTTTTCCCTGAGTCACTTGGCTTTGGTTAACCTTTAACGCTGAGGTTCAGATCTCCTGCATCTCCCATAGACAGAGAGAGAGAGAGAGAGAGAGAGAGAGAGAGAGGATTTGTGTGGGAGAGAGAAACAGAAAGAGAGAGGTGTGTGTGTGTGTGTGTGTGTGTGTGTGTGTGTGTGTGTGTGTGTGCTAAAGAAGGCCCTCGGGGCTCTAATCTGCCCCTTGACAAGGCGTTAAGAGGGAGTAATGGGGATTTATCCTCTATGGAAATGAAAGGTATGATTACAGCCCAGGTATGATTGGCGCGACCCGCGCCAAAGGCTGCCAACGCCAAGCGGCCATCTTGGCTCCTGACACAGAAAGGAAAGCCCAGGCTTCTTGCACACTTGACCTCTGACCCCTGACACCGCATAGGTCGCAGTATGCAGTGCACAGCGCTGTTTAGCTAAACCCAGTGAAGTCTGGGGCGGTGACATCAGGCAAACAATCACCAATATAAACAGAAAAGCATTCATTTAGGTTGATTCCTTAAAGGATAAGGCCGGTGTTTTTTAATGCATTGCTTACTGTCAACAAATCCTGTGAAAATAACAAAATCAGCAATTATTTTGTTTTGCCAACAAGTCTCGTCCATGTGGCCGGTGCCCAATGCAGCCTCATGTCCCAGCAGCCATAGAACTCCATTGTATTAAAAAAACGATTAAAAACATGTCAAAGAGCCATGCCGTTGCTCTGGGCAACATATTTCATCATCACGATGCACCGGGCCGGCCGACTTTTTCCTCAAACTTAATAAGCCGGCTGTAAACACTTTGCGATCTCAGGAAAGTAGTTCTGGAGCAGAGAAAATAGTCCCCGGCGTAATGAAGAATTTGTTCCCATTTGAATTTGATTTGGTAATAACTACAACAGCCTGACTTTTCGTGGTAACAGCGATTTTTAAAATTGAAACTATGTCTTTGTGAGCTGCATTTCAAGGTTTTTAGCTTACAATTGGAGCCAATGACTTCCGGGTTGACGGCTAAAAACGGTACGTGGGAAGTCAGAAAGTAACGGGAGTAGAGCAAACGCATTGTTGATTTTGTTATTTTCATAGGATTTGTTGACAGTAAGCAATGCATTAAAAAACACCGGCCTTATCCTTTAACTTTGATTGGTTTTATACTACTTATTCTGACATGCAGCCTAATGTTGAATGGAATGGGGCGGGAAAATCAGAATGGAAACATAATAATAAAGAGACTTATGAGTGAGTATGGTGTTGTAATGCTATAGTAGCATAGGAGTTATCTGTCTTTTGAGAGCGAGAGAGAGTGTCATGACCCAAAAAGGATCCATTAAAGGTGCTACATGTAGCATTTTAACATCATTAAATCATCACCACATTCATTTTGAGACGTTAGTACAATTACCGTAAACAAATGAGACCATCACCAAGAAGCCTGAGTGTGAGTTAACTGGTGTGTATAGAAGCTACCAATCATCTTGACCATGGTCTCAGTTGTTTACAGTAATTATACCAAGGTATCACAATTAATTTGATGATGATGTATTGATGATTAAAAACACTACAACAGCATTATATCTGAAGTCAGAATACGAATCTCTCTCAAAAACACATGTCTTGGGCTGTGAAAATGACTTCCGTGAGTTTCTCTCTCCAGGTAAGCCGAAGAACAAAGGTGTACTGAAACAAATCGTATCTGTCCCTTTAACGAACTCGTCCATGAACACTCATGTGCCAGCAGTCAGCGGTAGCAGGCGTGTTTCTCTGGCTCCCCACGCTGTTTCTATTGTTGTAGCCATCCTGTTCTCTCTCCACTCCCGACGCTCTACCTCTTTAATCTGCATGCAGTCTGTTTTAACAATGGCTGTCAGTGTGTGTTCGTCTGTCTGAAAGAGACAGAGTGAGAATTCATGGTTGATTTTTCTGTATGTTTATGTTTGTGTCTCTGAAAAGGAAAACAGTGACAATTTTTTGTGTGTGTAGGTGTGTGTGTGTGTGTGTGTTCTCCTATGTGTTAATCTGTTTGTTTGTCCCTCTCATATCTCTGTAGTTGGCCGTTGCTGGATTGGGATGGTAACAAAAAAAAAAAAAAGAAAAGAAAAACACCCACCACCTTTTTCATTTCCCATGTCTGCGCCTGGAACTCTGAGCTCTGAGGCGGAGGTTTAACTGACGCCTGACTTTGTAGTCACACCCCCCCCCTCCTCCCCCCTCACCCCCCCCCCCTCCCCCCTCCACCCACCCACCCCCACCCGCTCTCCATTCTCCCATGATCCCATCTGAGACTGCAGCTTGCTTTCTGCCACTTAAGAGGTTAAAAACCCACACCGTCTGGGTGCCGCCTGCCGCACGCCTGAAGATACCAAAGCCAGGCTGCACGCTCAGCCTGCCTGTTGTCATGGCAACATCATCGCTCATCGCCACAGCCTGTTTTCATTGAGAGCCGTCCGGTCCGTGAAACCGATTGATTTCAGGGACCTGCTCGACCGTGAACCTTTTGCTCAGTAACCCCTCACATGCTAGCTTGTTACTTTTGAGGCGAACGACAGGGATGCAAAAAAAAAAAAAAAAAGGTGTTGGAGCGTTACTAACACACCCGATCCTTGTGTGCATGTCTCTTTAACTGCCTCTTTATCGTCGTCAAAGGTGATACCTGGTGCAGCTGATACGCTGTGGTATCTGTGTGTGCTTTGTGTCACAGTCCCTTTCCCTCCCGGAGCTACAGGTGTGCGAGCGCCCGCCCGTCTCGCCGCTCGCCCCTGTCGAGTCACGTTGCATAGCGTCCGAGGTTGCGGGAAGGCCAGGAGACGCCGCCGATCTACTGGAAACAGACGGCGAGGCCTCGCTGAGTAAATAGGCTCTGACGTGTAAACAGCAGCAGACCTGATGGTGGGTAGGAGAGCAGGGCAAATGGCTGCCCGAGCGTGGGTGGTGACGGCACGCCGCTGGGCATGTTTGTAGCCACTGCCAGTCACATTAATCTGCCCCGTCAATCACGATCCTACGCTTCTTCGGCGGACTGTAATAGCTCGGCGTGCAAGAGCAGCGTGGAAGGCTGCGGCCATATTGTTTTAGGGAAGAGGGAGGAACAGTGAGGCTTCAACGTTAACAGCTGTGTGTCTGTTAAAGTGGTAGATCTGTGTGTTTTTAAATTCTGGTGGCATCTTTAGTGCTAACTGGTCGTTGCTGTGTGTTTTTGCACTACATTTCCCAGAGATCACCTGTCAATCAAACAGTGTGTGGGCGGAGCTTGGATTTTCTGTTGATGTAGTTTGAGTTTCTCTTTTCTTTGTCTGTTCAGCCCATGGTGGCTATCGCTGCTCATGCTAACTACCCAGTTCTTCTTCTTCTGTTTTATTCCAAACAAACCGGAAAAAAAAAATTTCCCAGGAAAGAGCTAGCAGACACCGGCTGTTTAGAACAGACAATGGAAAAGCTTTATGTTGAAATCACTGTTGTGTTAGAGCAACTAGCGATCGACAGCAGCAAAACAGACATTTATTTAGATGAAAATGTGGCGGATTATCACTTTAACTGTCCCGTGTTGGAACATTAACGCCGTTTTCCAGACAAAGACCATAAAGTGCGTGCGCGTCTTTGTGAGCACGAGGAAGAGTCAGGGAGAGAGAAACTTGTTGGATAGTTAATGAGGCGGAGTCGCTCTGTATGCATGACTGGACCCCGTGCTTCACAGCTGCATGCTATATAAGGTATCCCATCAGGCCGTGCTCTCTCTCTCTCTCTCTCTCTCTCTCTGTCTGTCTTTCTGTCGGTCTCTCCCCCCCACACACACACTGTCCATTGAGATAAGAAAACGCTCTCTCTCTCTTTCTTGTAAGGCGACTTTTAAAATTATTATGCAGTCGATTAAAGTATGGGATTACCCTGAGACCCCAAACTGGGTCTAAATCACTGTGTGACCGATGCGTCGCCATTTTGAATCTTTGCAACAGTCGTATAATATTCATAGGACAGGTAGGAATCTGTCCTAACACGACTATGATGCACCTCGGGATGTTTTATAACATTTACCTGATAGTTATGGGACCTTCTTGAATTTTTTACAATATCTGCAGTTCACTTACCGTTTCCTCTTTAACTTCCACCGCTTTCAGGATGTTTCCCGCTTTTCAAGCATAGAAAATAGAAAGTGTCTATTTTGTCCCCCTTTAGCCAAATTTAGCCCAAGTCCTCCAAATAGACTCGCCCCCCCTTCCATCTCTCTCTCTCTCTCTCTCTCTCTCTCTTCTTCTCTGTCTCTCTCATGAATACCTAATGCCTGAGGCCAAACTGTGTTTATTTCAGTTCAATTATAAATACAGCAAAGACCAGGAGCGAGGCAGAAAGGATACAGTGTAAGGATGACGTCATGACATCTTGAAGAATGGCAGAGCGGTGGATTGTGGGTAACCATTGCTATGGAAATCTCCTCGTCCTTGATTGACTAGCGAGAACATATTTCTTTTGCTCATTGTGTGAGGAAAGCGGTTTCTCTTCCTCGGGTTTCTGTAAGTCCTGGATGGTTTTGGACGCCAATCGGCATGATATGCATTTGAGTGTGAATGAAGCATTTTGAAGCATGAGATAAAAAAAAAAAAAAAAAGTGCATGTGTGACTTTCCTCTTTGCCTCGTTTTTTGGGGGGTTTCTAGAGGTGCGAGGGGTTGAATTCAGCAGAACATCTGGGATGGTAGGTGTTAACCCGACAGTACAACCTGCTCCCAGCCGCCTCTTCCCTCCAGCATCCTCGGCTAGGTTTCCACATCATTATTCACTTTCAAAAAAAAAAATAGCACAAGGGTTAGTTACATCAGATCCTGTGGAGTGGTAAGTGTAAAATGTCTGCATGGAGTAAAAATATGAGAGAGAGAGTTCTTGAAATTTGTGGCAATCACCTCAAAATAGAAGACATGGTGGGCGGCTGTTCACAAAATGCATATGAGTCAATGTTAGCTAAATTGGATGAGCTTTATTGCTCAATTTGCAAACAGAAAATCGGTGTCACCGTGACTGGAGGCTGAGCAGAGCTGCTGGAACCGGATCGGACCTGAGAGGAGGAGACCGGTGTGTCAGCTCCTGTTCCTTTTGAAGTCCGTCTCACCCCTCCAAAAAATACCGGATTATACAGCAGATGTAGACGCTGCTCCCGAGCCGGGGCCCGCGCTTATAATGAAGAGATATGTGTCACGCGTTTACGGATGATAAAGGTGCGCTCCTCTCGTCTCCCCGCGCCGCCCGGCTGGCCCGGCGGGAGGGGCCCGGGCCAGCGCGGGCTCGAGCCGAGATGCCATTTGTCTGGGGCTGAACGCTGAATAATTGATGCTCAGCTATTCACTCTAAAAGATTGAGCGCATCCCAAGGACAATGGATTTACTGAAAGTCCTTTTCTCTGGCAGCGTTTGCTCAACCCCGAGGCTCGCGCATTAAAAGGTAATTAATAAATCAGACGTCGAGGCCGATTTGTGTTCCTCAAGTCTGCGGCCCGGGCTGTGAGACGGAAGACTGAGTCGCCGCGAGCTCTGATTCACAGGGAGAAGGTTAATAATAATAATAATAATAATAATAATAATGATAATAAACTTTATTTGTATAGCACCTTTCATACAAGAAATGCAGCTCAAAGTGCTTTACAACAGAGAAATTACATGCACCAAGTGCTTCACATAAAATTTGATAATGATAGTGAGAATAAGATAAAGAGGAGAATAGAATACATAAAATGCATCTTCACATGAAAATAGACATAGAATGAGCATAACATAAGATGGAAAGGTTACGTTTATTCTTAAGGTACATTCATGCGTATCGCTGCTGTCCTGTGAAAACCTCATAACAGTTTTTGGTGATTCTCATGTTTTCACTTCAGTTGAGCGATTTCTTTCAAAACCCCAGTGGATAATATCGGAAATTCTTTGTCATCAAGCTAAAAACCAAGGCTGTTTTTCTTTAATTTTCTGAAAAACAGACATTTTGGAGATGTCAAAGCGGTCCTAATTTTTGATTTTATCGTATCCTGGTTGTTAAACGTTGTGCATACTGTATGTTTTGGATGTATATTGTGTTTCAGTGGGACCCCAGGAGGAATAGCTGCCACTCTTGTGTACAGCTAATCCCTATTAATAAACAAGTAAACAAATACACTCTTAAGAAGGATGTGTCATTTTAACACATCTGTGTGTCTTCTTTGGGACTGCACACACTTGTGTTACTTTTCAACACAAGATATGTTAATAACGGCACGTTGTGTTACAATGTATTGTCATTAACATATGTTGTGTTGAAAAGTAACACAAGTGTGTATCTAAGAGTGTGCAAGGTTTTCACCCAGTGACAATATGTTCTTTTTGTTGTTAGCACAAAAAAACACACAAGAGATGAGTGTACAATACAAAAGTCATCACCAATTTTTTTATCCCTTCCCACCCCAGCTGACCTCAGAGAAACACACAAAATAAAGTTAAATTACCAAAGAAAAAAGGATAAATCGATAAATATAAGAAATGACGTTCGTACTTAAATTAAAAATACTCCTTTCCCTCTGCCTCCTCTGCCCAAGGTTTATATGCTTGTCACTTAGCAACAGAAGACGATGCAGTCTGATGCGCTGTGCAGCCTGCTAGAGTTTCTTTTCTTTAAACCATCACACACAAAAGAAAGTAAGTATTGAAGAAACTCTCCTCTGCCGCCTCTATTAGCTCAGATTTGTTAGGAATTCACCCGTAAGCCTTCCCGACTTCATCGGCAAAGGTCAGAAGCCGTTTCCAGAGAGGTGTTTATGTTCAGCGCCGTCTCACTCCTCTGCCACGCCGTCACATTCGCAGCGCGCTCGGCTCTCGGGTGACAGCGGGCGACTCGACCTCCTTCCTCCTGGTCATCTCGCGCCGCGCCTCGGTTCCCATTCCCGATCCCTAATAAACCGCGGAGGGGAGACTTTATTTTCCAGACGGCGGCGAGGGGGTCAGGCGGCAAAACTGAAAATGTCACGGTGGCGGTGGCGGCGGCGGCGGCGAGGCGACAGGGGCGTCGTGTGCGGCGAAAACAGAGTTGTCGCCTCACATCGCGGTGACTCATGTCCGACCCCGTCTGTCTGACAGCTCCGCTCGCCGCCGAAGCTGTAAAATGTACAAAAGCCGATTCTGTTTTGTCTTGTTTTTTCTCTCTCGCCACGAAGCGAAGCGTCTGAAACCGACTGGACGTTGCCGTTTTTCTTTTTCCGGGTAACTTCTGTCTGATGCTAATTGCGAGGCCGGTCGCCCTCGCCGGCTTTCAACTCTGCCCACTGATCATTTACACCGGCTCAAAGAGCGGCGGGTTTAAAGAGGGACCCGCTGGTTAATGCAGCCGTGTCTGAGCTAGCAGGGCTCAATTAGAGGAGATGTGGTGCCAATTCACACTGAAAACAGACCGGGAGAGAGAGAGGGAGAGAGAGAGAGAGAGAGAGGGAGAGAGAGAGGGAGAAGGAGGGAGAGAGAGGGAGAGAGAGAGAGGGAGAGAGAGAGAGGGAGAGAGAGAGGGAGAGGGAGAGAGAGAGGGAGAGAGAGAGAGAGAGAGGGAGACAGAGAGAGAGGGAGACAGAGAGTGTGAGAGAGACAGAGAGAGTGTGAGAGAGACAGAGAGAGTGAGACAGAGAGAGTGTGAGAGAGACAGAGAGAGACAGAGAGTGAGAGAGAGTGAGAGAGAGACAGAGAGTGAGAGAGAGAGACAGAGAGTGAGAGAGAGTGAGACAGAGAGAGACAGAAAGAGACAGAGAGTGAGAGAGAGACAGAGAGTGAGACAGAGAGAGAGGGAGAGAGAGGGAGGGAGAGAGAGAGAGAGAGGGAGAGAGACAGAGAGAGAGAGGGAGACAGAGAGAGTGTGAGAGAGACAGAGAGAGTGTGAGAGAGACAGAGAGAGTGAGACAGAGAGAGTGTGAGAGAGACAGAGAGAGACAGAGTGAGAGAGTGAGAGAGAGAGACAGAGAGTGAGAGAGAGAGAGAGAGAGAGAGTGAGAGAGAGTTAGACAGAGAGAGACAGAGAGAGACAGAGAGTGAGAGAGAGAGAGACAGAGAGAGAGAGTGAGACAGAGAGAGACAGAGAGAGTGAGACAGAGTGTGAGAGAGACAGAGAGAGAGAGTGAGACACAGAGAGAGAGTGAGACAGAGTGTGAGAGAGACAGAGAGAGAGAGTGAGACAGAGAGAGACAGAGAGAGACACAGAGAGAGAGTGAGACAGAGAGACAGAGAGAGTGAGACAGTGTGAGAGAGAAAGAGAGTGAGACAGAGAGAGACAGAGAGAGTGAGACAGAGTGAGACAGAGAGAGTGTGAGAGAGACAGAGGGAGAGAGTGAGACAGAGCGACACAGAGAGAGAGTGAGACAGAGTGTGAGAGAGACAGAGAGAGGGAGAGAGAGACAGTTCAAGTTGTATAAAACAGAAAGAATATTTTTCACATGATGCTATGTCATTACAGAAACTAGATCTCATGTCTTCTTATTGATCTCCAGCCTTCATGAGGAATTACACAAGTGCATCAGTCAGCTCAAGAGAAGTTTGATGTTTCATGCTTCTAGTCAAGATCGCTTTATTCAAGTCCAAGTTGAATCAAAGTTGAATTAATTCAAGTTCAATCAAGACCGGGTCCAAAGGGGGTCGAGACCAAAGTCAAAGTCGAGACCAGAGCAAATCGAGTTCTTTTCAAGACCAAAACAGGCAAGAACATACATGGCTTTCCAAATGCAAAATTAATGATTACAGAGTTTCTTAAGGATCCAGATGTAGATCTATCTGCAGGAGCTCTGCTGTACGGAAGCCCGTTGAGGACATACAGTATGTTCATCCATTTTATTAACACAGTTTTCCCGTGATAACAAGTTGGTTTTCTTTGTTTTCTTGAGATATCGATGTCATCATCTCGAGAAAACACATTTTGATTTCCCGAGATAATGAGAAAATTAACTCAAGATCTCGGGATAACAAAAAATGTTTTTGATTTATCGTCGTTGAGTTATCTTTGATAGTGACTTTTTGATCAGGTATTTTTCACATTGATTGTATAATTAATTGAACTGTATGCATGTATGTATTTAAGTGTCACTTCCGCTTGGAGCAACACAACGCTGATGATGGCTTATTGCTGAAACGCGTCCGTCGTTTGTGCTCTATAGCTGCCCATTCAAATATGATATAAGGACATTAAGAGTGCTGGCTTTTCTTTCTTCAAACAGAAAATGTTTTCCCATGATAATGACGAATTTGCCTTTCTTTTTTTTAATCTCTTTATTCGAGAACATTACTAAGGTACATACAGATTCAAACAGAAGACCATATTTGACTTGTGATGCTCCATTTTGCTTTTATATAAAAACAAAAGTACAGCAAAAAGAAAAGCAACAACCTGAATTTTCCATTTCAAGAAAATTTTTCTGGTTATCTCAGGATGATCTCACAAAATGTGATAACGACATAAATAACTCAATATCTTGAGAAAAAGAAAAGTAAGTCGTTATCACGGGAAAATGTATGACTATATGTCCTCAATGGGCTTCCGTACAACTGTACCCTTCAGCTTGTGGACCATTACATACAGCTGTAATCCCTTAAAGTGTTTGTAGCGCTGGGAAGAAAACAGACAACAGTGGAGAAAAACGGATCAGAAAATGTTTCGAGTGGCGGGAAAAAGTCGAGTCAAAACCCAAGTCCACGACACAGACTCTAGTGCTCCGGTCCTGCCTCCGTGCCAGACGTTAATTGTTCATAAAGTTACGGCGCCTGCTTGGTACCTGTCAGAGGTCTCTCTCTCCGCTGATGATGACTTATGGTAATGCAGCCTCTGCCAGCCTGGTATCGACTGCAGCCGGTAACACGAAACCTCCCAGGAGGTCGACGGTTGGAAAGAAAAAGTTAATTGTACGCGGGGTCAGTGAGCGGCCGCCGCCCTCCGCCACACACTGACTATCAATCACAGACAGAAAACACACACTGACGGTCCGACATGAAGAAGAAGAGCCGTGGAACAAAACATCAGAGTCGACTGTTTCTTTTGAAGGGTTTGGAAAGAGCAGAGAATATCCTACAGACGAGGAAATCTCTAATTATACTGTTTCACATATTAAGGATTTATCTGTTAATCATTCAGAGTGGCTTACAATGAGTGCAACTGTAGAAATAACCTTAAATTCCTAAATCGCCAAAAAAAAATACAAGTAACCGATCGGAGCTGCAGTGCCTGGACAAAATTCCTGTAACCGCAAAATGGACGTGAGAGAGAAGTGATAGGAAAATGAATAAAGTAAAAGTTAAAGAGAGAGGAAGAAAGGATTTTTTTAGATCAAAGAGGAGTGAAGAGGAGAGGGGATTTGATTAAAATACACATTAACCGTTGCAAAGTGGAAATAACGTTTCAAATGTAGAGATAAACTTGGATATAGGCAACACTACCAGTCAAAAGTTTGGACACACTACATTTTGCTTTATTTTTACTATTTCCCACATTTGAGAATAACAGTAAAGGCATCAAAACTGTGAAATAACACAAATGAAATTATGCAGCGACCAAAAAAAGTGTTAAATCAAAACTATCTTATATTTTAGATTCTCTAAAGTAGCCGCCCTTTGCCTTGATGGAAAGGCAAAGGCTTTGGAAAGAAATTCACACATAGGATCAACTTCACTGTTTATATTTGTCTAAGAAACTAATTTCAAAGCATTTAAGCAGAAGCCTTTAGACCAGAATGACTTTAAGAGAATGAAAAACAGAGTACATTCAATCAGGTGGGTCCAGACTTTAGCCTGGCAGTGTGTGTGTAGGTGAGGAGAGTTCTTCTGCTCTCAGAGAAACAGCAGATTCAGTTTCCTCTGCGGCTGAACCTCTGACAAACTGCGAGCCTCCGACGGTCGAGTCCGCTCCGCCGCTCTTTTCCTCGTGGGACTCGCAGCTTGTTTGATTCGAGGCGGGGAACGTTGTCGGGTCGACTTCGCGCTCCGCCGACCGGCCGATCCTCCGCTCCCTCCACACTCCCTCCTGCTCCGAAGTGCAGCTGGGAGGAGAGTCGGGAGGCAGATTCTGCTGCAGCTTCGTTTGTGTCAAGGGTTTCAATCCAACATGCTGTATATCTATTTTAGGAAAAATCTTATTACCTAAAAGATCCGCTTAAATGTCACCACTTTGTAAGCAAGGGACTTAAAGGGTAACTTTTCAACCTGGACCCTATTTTCTCATCTTTTTGTGTCTAAGTGACTAAAGGGGACAACAGTTTTTGAAATTGGTCCAGTATTGAGCGAGATCGCTTCAGGCCGGGCTGCAATGTAATCCGACGGGGCAAATCACACCGTCAATGTACGTCCAATAAAAGTTCTTGTTTTTGCCACTGACAGGCTCAGATTGTTATTATAACTGTCTGACAACATTATGGAAAGGACCCTACAGAGAAATGAAACGTTTTTCTTTACCTTTCGCTTGATCCGGTCTGTGTGTAATCAAGTCTCGCTCAAGTCTCGCGAGAGTTGAGTTGTTGCAGGAAGTTACACACAGTCCCCTTTAGTCACTTAGACACATAAAGATGGGAAAATAGGGTCCAGGTTGAAAAATACTGAAGTTACCCTTTAAAGTGAAAATTTGGGCTATATTTGTCAGTTTTTAGATATTATTTTGCTACTATGACCGCTTACTGTAGCTTCATAAAATACACAAAACAATAATCAGAAGCAACTAGAAATAGGTCATTTATACGTTTTTATACCAGCTGTGTCGAGCTTATCGAGCACAACATTAGATAAAGAAAACGTATCCATTTTCTCAAAATGACATGTTCCCTGCATGCAAACCACTTTTCTGTGCCTCTGTTTGACATGCAGCTTCTTAAGAAAAATATCTGGATGAAAAGGAATATTTTTCTTATTCACCTGTGGTGCCTCGCCCGCATGATAGTTGCTATGTTATTTTTGAGTCGACAATAATATAAGGGGTTTCACTTTTTTTCAGAATGGTGGATATCCCAATGTGGAATAAAACTCTTCCTATTGAGAAGTTACTATAAGCACTAGGGATGGGACAGTACATCGAAATTCAATATATCGCAATATAAAAATGTGACAATACATATCTAATCTATATGCAGGAACACGGCATATAGATAAGAGTTTGTTTAGCCTTCTTCACATGAGGATCAGGGCCGACACTGTGTGTTGAACACCTGAATAAAGAATATACCTCAGATATATTTTTTATAAATGCGTGACATGGTTCAGTATTAGTCAAAACAAAGCTCAGATACAAGGCTGCAGGACAGACTTGCCCTTGTTTATGTGCAGACTGGAAAAATACAACTTTTTAGGCAAAATAGTTCAAGGATCCTATTCAAAAATCTATATAACTATTTTGAAAAGAAAATATAACTTACCTGCTCAGTATTTAAAAGCCCTAGATGACAGTAGCAGCTAAAACATACGCATTTTTGTAAGTAAAAAGCTCAAGATAACTATTTGACGAGTTTGTTTGCAAAAATACATAACTCCATTTGTATTCATTTCTATAAATCAGGGTTTTTTCCCCACATAATATCAATCAAACAATCAAACTAGTAATGCATTGTCAATAGGCGATATCGGCTTTTGCGACAAAACGGATTTCGTATTCAGAGAGAAGCATTACATACAACAGTCAGTTAATTTGTATTTCAGGAATGGTGTTTATCTGTTTTTGCAAAATGAACTCTTCATTTATTTCATTAATATTTAATAGGGAGTTTTGCTTTCATGCTAGAAATCATTTTCTAAGGTTTGGTGTCACATCTTTCAGACGGTGGCTATCTCACTCTGGGGCAACACTTTTCAGATTTTGGGTTTTTTTGAATCGACTCCACAGGCCGAGTGAACTGAAAGCGAACTGACCCCGACCCTGAAGGCTACAATCCTCGTCTGTCTGGGTTTTCCTCCTGCGGTTCGCTGATCCCGACCTGGCAGAACCGATCCTATTAGTAATTCTCTACTGGATTCAGGCTCCTTGGGCACCCAAAGGGACCCTCCTCCCCCCCCCCTCTCTTCCCCCCCTCCTCCTCTCCTTTTCCAGCAGGCAGGCGGGCGGGCAGACAGGAGGATGTTCACGCCTGGGTGCGTTCGGCTCCTCAGTGTGAACCATGAGGGGTTTGCTGGGATAAAGATAGAGTCCCGTCTCTGAAGCAGCAGGTTAAAGGAGCTGCGCCTGGGGAGGCTGCTCCGCTCTGACTGTATTTATTTCTGCGACGGCTCACTCTGTTCCTAAAATGCGGTGAGGGGAACGACTAAAATGTGCCTCAAACGGACTAGGGGAACGACTAAAATGTGCCTCAAACGGACTAGGGGAACGGCTAAAATGTGCCTCAGACGGACTAGGGGAACGGCTAAAATGTGCCTCAAACGGACTAGGTGAACGGCTAAAATGTGCCTCGAACGGACTAGGGGAACGGCTAAAATGTGCCTCAAACGGACTAGGGGAAGGGCTAAAATGTGCCTCGAACGGACTAGGTGAACGGCTAAAAAGTGCCTCAAACGGACTAGGTGAACGGCTAAAATGTGCCTCGAACGGACTAGGGGAACGGCTAAAATGTGCCTCAAACGGACTAGGGGAACGGCTAAAATGTGCCTCAAACGGACTAGGGGAACGGCTAAAATGTGCCTCAAACGGACTAGGGGAACGGCTAAAATGTGCCTCAAACGGACTAGGGGAACGGCTAAAATGTGCCTCAAACGGACTAGGGGAACGGCTAAAATGTGCCTCAAACGGACTAGGGGAACGGCTAAAATGTGCCTCAAACGGACTAGGGGAACGGCTAAAATGTGCCTCAAACGGACTAAGGGAACGGCTAAAATGTGCCTCAAACGGACTAGGGGAACGGCTAAAATGTGCCTCAAACGGACTAAGGGAACGGCTAAAATGTGCCTCAAACGGACTAAGGGAACGGCTAAAATGTGCCTCAAACGGACTAAGGGAACGGCTAAAATGTGCCTCAAACAGACTAGGGGAACGGCTAAAATGTGCCTCAAACGGACTAAGGGAACGGCTAAAATGTGCCTCAAACGGACTAAGGGAACGGCTAAAATGTGCCTCAAACGGACTAGGGGAACGGCTAAAATGTGCCTCAAACGGACTAGGGGAACGGCTAAAATGTGCCTCAGACGGACTAGGGGAACGGCTAAAATGTGCCTCAAACGGACTAGGGGAACGGCTAAAATGTGAGGTAAATGGCTCACACTTTTATAATAATATTTACTTATATAGCACTTTTCGAAACAAATCTTACAAAGTGCTTCACACAAACAAATCAACAAAAGGTGATAAAAGCAAAGTGAAGATAAAACATAAAATTATGGTCAAGTTCATCAGATAAAATGTCAGATAAAACAAGTTTACATTAAAATAAATAAAATAAATCTGCACTGACTGACAAGTGAAGCCCCACCAAACCCGACCAGGTTTCTACGAGCAAGCAATTTTCTGTGCTGTGCATGCTGGGATAGCTTGCGGTGTGAACCAGGCAGTCAGTGCAGGGAAAGCGGGACAAAAGTTGAATCCAGTGAACTTCCAGTGAGTCTGTTTTTTCCATGTGAGAACCAATCCATTTGGCCAAAGCAGCTTTCCCCCACTTTCTCATTACCAGGAAGTAACGTCAGCTGTCCCATCTTGTCTTCTGAGGACAAATTGATTACAGCGGTGTCGGGAATTCCTGAATTGTTTGACCCCCCTGTCTCTCTACCTGTCCGACACTGACAGGAGGAACGCTCTGCACGGGGTCCGCAGGCTGGTACGATTCATTATTTAGCTGGGAATTTAGCAACAGTTTTTCCTCAATCGATTTGGATTTATTGAAACTTGTTTCTTCAACTGCATGTCCCGGTTTTTAAAAGTTTACACAGCTATCTAACCTATCAAAATATTTGGGTCGGATAAAGTTGATTGACTCCCACTCACTCGCCCAGAAGTGAGTAATTTGAGAGAGTAAATTCATCGACTACAGTAAGGATTCGGCGTCAGGCTGCGTTCACACTGCAGGCCTTCATGCTCACATACGAAATTACTGTGCATATCTGATTTTTTTGGATGACTGTTTATATCTGTTATAGGATGTAATCCATATCTGATACCAAAGTGAACTGAAAGCGATGCCAGTTTGTCCATTGTTGTCCTGCTGCTCAGCCAAGCTGCCATGGCGCCAAAATGATTAAGTATCATTAGTCTGGTGAATGACGTGAGATTTACTTATCGTCATGGCAACGCAGACAAATTCTGATTTGAACGCTGAAATACAAGCTACATGCAGGTTCACGTTATGCATGCCTGCGACTCCATGCAGCTTTTTGCTCTTCACACTGATTACAAAACAGAAAATCAGATCTGAGTCACAGGTGAGGGGGGGGGGGGGGGGGGGGGGGGGGGGGGGGGGAATCTGTGGGTGAGCAAGTAGCGGTTCATGGTCTTGCTCAAGGACGCTGCGACAGGACTCAGGGCCGTGGATGGGACGCGACCTTTCGGTTATGAGCCTCTGTAGCTCCTGTAACTACCCGTGAGACAGGACAGCAACCTGAGAGAGAAAGGTCGGCCCTACACCCCATGAAATAAACTCCATCACGCTGCACCAGGAGGCATAAATATACTTTTCTAACCAATAAAAGCATCCCATTTTGGAACAGTCCCGCCCCTCTGCACCTCTCCCATCAAATAAAACTGCCTTTCTCTCCCTGTATTCCATCGGTTTAGAGTTGTGAATGATCCCTCAGATCCCACAGAAAATACGTCAAATCCAGGAAGTAAAGTCGCTGTTTCATGGGGTCTTTAAGTCAGATAGAGGTGGTGGAAAAAATGTCAGGTATGGATGGACAGGAATACATTGTTGTCATTCAGTATTTAATGATTTTATGATGCATTGAGCGTAAGCTGAGAGTCAATAGAAAATGAACCGACCCGTAGGTTCTGTATGTACGTAACAATCAAATAATAACTTTCCTCTTTCCCAGCTTAGCACACTAATCAATCTCACGCGCCGCTGCAGAAATCAACATCAATTAATGCAGATCAGCAAATCATTTTTGAACACACGTCCTCTGTGGGTTTCAAATTGGACATATCATGCAAATTATCCCGTGATCATTCGGCCCCCGGGCGTCTTTTACCGCGGGAGAAGCTGTGATATTCCCACAGTGACGAGTCTGCGCTGCCGGGAAATTATTTATAATTCACCTGCCCGTGATAGGATGTCACTCACGTTTTTATTCCCGGGAATTCCCATTTCCCCACATTGATCAGTTTTACCCCATAGGTTTATGCATAAATTAATGCGCCATTTGGCTCCCATCTCAGCATCACTCCCATAGGCCGCATTTGAATTCTGCCTTCTGAGGACAAGTTTTCGTTCCTTTATTATTGGAAATTGTACTCTACTAATTCATCCAATTTGTATTGTTTTGAATTCAAAAGAAGCGCTTTCAACAACAGGAGTGCAGGCATGCTGTAGATTAGAGATTCATTTTATTCCAATGAGGTTTTGATTGGTGTTTCTTGTCCTGTGTCCTCAGATTTTTGTCTCATCTAAGTATTCCTGTGATGCCAATAGTTTTTTATAACATGGTGCAAATTTATATCAGCACCCAAACCCTAAACCATCAGTGTTAATTTAATCCAGAGTGTTAAAAAGCAACAGTGTGTCAGTGTTTATATAAGTCCACACCTATCAGAGTTAATTTAACACCTCTGATAGTTTTTAACAGCCGCCCCAGAGCCACAGCAGCTCCTGAGAGGACAAACAACTCTCCAGTCAACACCTGTCAACTCCAAACAACAGTCACCGAAAAATCAACACTAACTAGCACTAGAAAATCTACTGTATAACATCAGCTGACCTCTGTAGCCGGGGTGTGAGGTGGATGTGAGTTGTTAAATAGAGCAGTGATTCTCAACCTTTTTCATATCAAGGACCCTAATTTAGTCCACATTAGAGCCACGGACCCCCATTTGATGAGATTTTGTCTCTCGAACCCAAATCTGAGAATATTTTTATTGTCAGATATGATTTTGTCCAGAATGCCATGACTGTCTGTATTGTAGGTAGAGAGATAACAGAGAAACTGATCAAAACAGTCATTCTTCTACATTCTCTAATTGTGTTAACTTCTTGTAAATGAAATAATGCTGAAGTTTAATAATTCATCGATTTGCTGGGGACCCCCTCAAGGACCCCTGGTGGTCCCCGGACCCCACGTTGAGATCCATTGAAATAGAGAATAGGTCCTGCACTGCAATCCTTATTCTCAAATTAGTTATTCTCAGTTATTATTTAGTTATCCATTAATTTCCCGACCAGCGATGCAGAATCTTGAATCCAATTTAAGAGTTTGTAGTGTTTGGATGAAATTAAGTTCAATATGGCAATTTAAAACTCTTGATGAAATTTTGCTTGTACCTAAAGCAAACTGAGGATCAAAGCTGAGTAATGAATAAATAAATAACCTGGACTTCAAGTGTTCTTGCCTCTCTTAAAACCACATCTTGCTTTTTCTCTAACTCCTTCTCAGTGTTTGGTTAAATTTGTGATGCTGGCCTTGTAACAGTCTGACTTCATCAATGAACGAATCATAAATTAAAGATTTCTGGAGGATTATGGCAGCCTGATCAAGTGTTAGCCCTCACTTTGTTGCAAAAAGAATCACAAAGAATTGCAAATAAAGTTTCACAGTTAAAAGCTAGTGCATTTGAGCTCTTATATTAAATTGTGCAGGGTTGGTTCGGGTCGATCGTAGTGATGGAAGCTCGTATCGATGTCGAGGGTTGAATCTTGTTTTCTGATGGATCAACAGTTACTTTTAAGAACAGAGGGAACATGGACAATAGAGGAGAAATCAACACATGAGCAGGTTTTATTCGTCCCTCTGTGAAGCTGCAGCAAAAATATGAAAACACACCAAAAAAGTCAGAAACTGTCGCTTGCTTGGTCTTTGCAGAACAGCAACATTCACTCTCTTCAATCTCGGAGAAATTTGCTGACGAAACAAAATGGCAGCAAACAGCAGAAGGTTTACAAGGCAGATTGGAGTTTTAGTTCCACAAACATTTCTCTGAGGCAGAGCTGCTCGAGTGACAACTAATAATATATATCAAAATAGGAAAATATGAGCTTGGTTGACGTTTCAAAAGCAGCTAACGTTGAGCTGAGGAGATAGCGGCGTTCACGCAGATGATTGACAGCCTGTGGCCACGCCCCCCGGCTTCAGTTTGTCTCATTTGTCTGATGCTTGAGGCTTGAAATTTGTTTTAGAAAGCAAATAGCAGGGCATTGGCGCCGTTTATACTGAGATTTTGACATATTAGCATAATTAAAAATGTCCTCCCAATATAGGGATTACTTTTGCTCAGATCAAAATCAAACAAAACGCCAATTTAGAAACCCGGGCTACCGCGGCTTTAAGATTTCATATAAATGTTATGTTTTAATGGAAGAATTAGACAGCCATGTTAGTGCAAGACCAGATGGGTTTTTGAATTAGTCATGTTTTTGCTCAGGTGAAGCTCCAGTTTCAGGGCGCTAACAGCAAGAAAGCCCATAATACTCCATCCATATTGTATTATGAGATACAGAACAAACCCTGAATGAAGCCTCACTGATCATGGGACAGATTTTGTGATCCGGCACCAGACACACATTGTGCTTTTGACCGAAATCGTCCGGCTCGTCCCAGGTCAGCACCATAAAAATGCCGGTTTTATTGTAGCAACCCACTGAGCAACATCAGAGACAATAAAAAAATAAGTAACAGATCCCTTTAAGAGATCAGATCAGATTGAAGGCGAGTGTAAGGTATTTATCTTTAATTTCAGTCTCACTTTATTCAGATGGTCCAATGCTGATGCTCAATTTACTATCAAGCGGCTATAGTGTGTCATTAAAGTTTCAGGTGATTCCCACAACAGTGTGAACAGTAATCTATAGATATTCAATATGCGGGTTAGAGTTACACAGTCTGCAGCAAATAGGCAAGAGACACTTTGTCGAACGTCTACTTTCTGCCTGGTAGCTGAGTATCAAAATCGGACAAATCCAAATAAAGTCTTACCTTCCTTTCTGTTATATGAACATGTCTTGCGTTCATGTGCGGATGTGACTCACATGCTGTAGGTTAAGTCAGTGAAATGAATATTATCCTTAATATCAGAACTTAATGAGGCTCTGTGCTGCTGAAAGTCCTCAGTGGCTGTAAGACAAATAGTTAATTTCAAAACTTGAGTGGGAGGAAGAATACATAAACTGCTGCTGAAATGACCTCAACAGTTTCATCCGATGATCTGCAAAAACGACTTTCTTGTGTGTGATTTAGGTTTAAGCACTAAGAATGATTTTATTTTTTATTTTTTTGCCAAGACAACTGACCAGGCAGTTTGTCCTGTGAAAAGAGGCTGATGTCCTTGCAGCTTTTCAGGTAAAAAAAAAGGAGAGAAGGATGAGAGACAAAGACAGAGAGAGAGAGAAGAAGAAGAGGAAAAGAGAGATTTATTTTTCTCTTGGTCAAAATAAAATGCTGATTCCCTCCCACACAGGCAGACCTGTTGTTGTTGTAGGAATCCAGTTCAGATGGGAACAAAACTCGAGACCTTTTCTTTAAAATTATGACTCCAAATGAATCGAATCAGTTTAGTTTAAATACTCTTCTAGCCTCAAAACAAATACATTCATGTAGAAAATAAAAGAAAACAAAAGAAAGGAAACATTCTACCTGGGGTTAGACCGACATATCAGGCCGGTATTTGCCTAATAATAAAAGTTGGAAATCAGTTGTTCACCACTGATATGATGGAGGTGAGGACATGATTTTACTCAGCAGCTTCAGGATTGTCAGTCTGTAAAAACCTGCAGTAAAACCTGCCTCACTCTGCCTTAAGAAGCTGTTAAACATCCTAAAATAATTTCATTAGTCTGGGTTTCAGTGGAGAGTTTTAGTGTCCCATGATGCTCTAAATGCTGTTTCAGAGGCTCTTCCACACTGATTACTTGTATTTTTTGGTGTTTTTTTGGGCATAAAACTAGTCAAATTTATAGATTTGGCACAAAATATTGGCTTCAATGCAAACATATCAGTATTGGCCTTCAAAAAACTCCATATCAGTCAATCCCTATTCCTACCTTTCCCCTATATTTATTTTCTTTTGTTTGTTTCCCAGCACAGGAACACAGTCTCTTCAGTTCCATACAACAGGTTGCTCATACTGTAATATCGGTGATCCAGGAATCAAATCTTTCTACTGTTGCACTTGTAAGTTGCTCTAGATAGGAGGATTCAGCTAAATGCCTAAAATATATCTATCATCAGCATGAAGCACGATTCCACCTGAAACTGTCCCACCTGGTCACTGGATGCTGCTCGCTGACAGTTAACCTGAATTATGTGGGAATGGACCGGGCCAACGGCGCGGAGGGAAACCGGGCATCTGCTCCCGCGGCTCAGGAGCCATTTTAAGAGCTTGACTTGAGCGGCGCTCGAGCGCGAGAGAAGCAGCCTCTCGGCGGTGCGCCCGCTGTTATCCAAGGACAGCCGAGTGTCTCTCAGGCTGCGGCGTGCGGAGGGAAGATATTCTGCTGTGTGTGAGAGTCTTCATCTGAGCAGATGCACGCCGCTGTGTGCCAGCCACTAATGCCTCTTGGCGTGCGATGTCTCTTAAATTACCACTGCTGCTTACCGTCAGGAAACAGAGTGTTTTAAATCGGCACGTGCCGCCGCTAAATGGGCGTTTAATCCGCCACCTAGCGTCTCAGTTTAATTCAATTCAGCCATTCCACCTTACACAGGTGCAGGGAAATGGAAAACTCAAAGCACATTTCAAACCAGTATAAAAGGAGATAATGCAAAATGAAACCGTGAAACCGATGAAACGGTCAAGTATCACACATTGTACTGATCAGAATTGGAATTAAAGTTCTGCAATATTAAAGGTGCTGCATGTAGCATCTTAACATCAATAAATCATTATCACATTCATTTTGAGACATGAGTATAATCACTGTAAACAAATGAGACCATCGGCAAGAAGCCTGTCGGCCTCTATCAGCCTCTACTCTCATCCTCCTCTCATTGTTGCTGGATCGCTTTACGGCACAAAACAGGAAGAGGTTCTGTTCTTCCAGAGCAAACGGAGCTAAAGCTGAAAGAGTTTCTGGCAGCAGATGGTGGAAGGAGGGAAAGGAAGATGGAGAAATCACTTCCAGCATGCTGATCCTCTTCAGTAAAGACACAGAGAAAACCTTTAACCAAAGAAGGAAAGATTGTCTTTACAACAGGCAGGAACAGGGCTTATGGGAAACACTAGCACTAACAATACTACTGGTGTGAGATAGAGGCTGCCAATCGTCTCTACCATGACCTCACTTGTTCGTGGTAATTATACCAAAGTATCACAGTTAATTTGAGAATGATATACTGATGTTTAAGAATGCTACACATGGCACCTTTAACTGACAGATGCAAAGTAATTTAAAGCCTTCCCAGGTCAGCAGAGACCGAGCGAGAAGTGGAAAGTCACGATAATAAGTTGCTTGGATGTTACGGTGATCCCCTATAAGCAAATACGCAGAATGGTATTAATTAGATGATACCATTTATTACACCTCTATATCAGTACCATATAATTTAGATTTGAACTGTACAGTCACAGCTGTGTTTGATGGTTTGCGTGCCTTGCGTCCGCATTAGATCAAGCATTTTAGGCATTTAGCTGCACACTTTTATCAGAGCGACATACAGTGAAGAAGCAGGTAGGGGTTCAGTATCTTGCTGAAGGACACTTTGACAGGACATATGGCTTTCATGGGGCTTGAACCTGGAACCTGTGGCCCTCCAGTCGCAGGATGGTCTGTGTTCCCACAAACCAGTCCTGCTGACCTTAGATTCATTTTGTTGGACTTTGTTATCGAAGCTGTATCACTGTTTTCTCACCTGATCTTGATGTTCTTAAAGCCATAATCTGTGAGATCTGCGTTTTCTGGGTTAGTCTCCATCTTTGTTGCTAAGCGCTCATCGCTGTGGTGTTTCTGCACTGCACTTACCACAGATCACCTGTCAATCAAACAGTGTGGGCGGAGCTTGGACTTTCTGTTGATGCAGTTTGAGTTTCTCTTTTCTCTGTCTGTTCAGCCCATGGTGGCTATCGCTGCTCATGCTAACTACCCAGTTCTTCTTCTTCTGTTTATTCCAAACAAACCGGAAACGTAAAACGCATCACTTCCTGTGAGGCAGAGGATTTTTCCCGGGAAAGAGCTACCAGACACCGGCTGTTTAGAACAGACAATAGAAAAGCTTCATGAACTGGATATAGGCTGAATCACTGTTGTGTTTATCAATCAGCAATAGAGTAGAAAACAGACATTTATTGCATTGAAAATGTTGTGAATTATCACTTTAACAGTTTGTTGATGTTTATCAGACTCTTCACACAGTCTGCAACGCTCAGTTTAGACTTTGGTACAAAAATCAGCGTTTCATCCTCAGCTGATGGTCTCTCTCTCTGGTTGCCATGGCGATCCATCGGAGTGCCAGAGGTGCCGCCTTTATTTGGAGCATTTTTCAGGAACCAAGTGAACTCTCGACAGGCTCAGTTCCTAAAGCACCTCCCTGAAATACCTGCAGCCTCTTTGTTGTTTTATGAGCCCCGAAAAGCACAGACAGAATGAGAGAGAGAGAGAGAGAGAGACGGAGGAATAGGAGTAGAAGAGATGGAGGAAGAGGCAGCATGAAGAAGAGAGATAGCAGGAGGAGGAGGAGGGGGTTGATTTTAAAAAAAAAAAGGCAAAGTCACTGTGTGTCTTGCGTCTTATCTAAATGACCTCAGATATCACGTTCACCCAGATGCTGAACTGGGTCTGATTTGAGGTAAACAGCTTGACTTTGGGAGGATTACACTTTTGAGCTTGCGGTAGCAGAAAGCCGGCCAGAAGTCTTGCTAGACTGAGCCAGACTCGAGTGTCGGGCGCTGAGACTCTAGAGCTCAAGGACGACGGGATATTTAGTCAGAAATAAGACTGAGCGTACTGGATTTATCAAACTGATCTGGATCAGGAGGGTTCAGATGAGTCAGGGAGTTTAGATGAGGTGGTTTAGATAAGCCAGACCGCTTAAGACCTAATGCAATCATTCCCACTGAACAATAAAAAAATCAGACGGACTTGTTAAGATATTGTATCTTGTATCCAGACTTATCAAGCTCATTTTAGTGAAATCATCTCACTGCACTGACAAATAATTTTACCGGTTTCAACAAATTTGACTTTTCCAGGAGAATGTAACTTGTTTCAGGACGTTTACTTGGTGTAAAAGTGAAATTGTCTTAGAGAAAGTTTCTTGTTTGAAGATTTTCTTCATTTGTTTTATGATGATTTCTTGAAAGAAGCCATATTGGCATGAATCAAGTGAGATTTATTGAAACCAGCAGGATTATCTGTCAGTGCAGTGAGAGAATTTGACTGAAAATATCACGAAATAAGCTTGATAGGTCTGGAAACAAGATAAAATCACTACACTGTCATTTTTTTGCAGTGTAGTAGTCGGACTGACCAGGAAATAACAGAAAGATCGCAGGTTCGATCCCCAACAGCGGCCATGTGTCCCGTCACAGCATCCTGGAGCAACACACTGAACCCCCTCCTGCTCCTGCTCTCTCATTGTAAAACCTCCCGGATAAGAGCGTCATCTTACTGCCATAAATGTAAATGATATCCCATGCTTTCATTCCTCCTTCGTTCTAATCTCCTGGCACTACATGCGCGGCTCAAAGCGATATCATCCCCACTATTTATGCGGCGAAGCAGCGTTCACGGGAGTAAAAACAATCGGGCGCCGCGTGAGATCCGCAGGTTTACCGCCGGCTGCAGTGTCACATTTAAATGCCGTGGTGTGTCTACTCGCACTCGCAGCCCAGCATGTAAATATAACCCTCTTTTCTGTAGCACCCTCGTATTCCCGCCCTCCTCAGACACAGGCAATTATGCTATTCACTCTCTGCCAAGCTCTGCCTCGAACCATGACTCTCTACCCATTAGAAGTCACTTAAGCATCGTGCTGGAGGAGGCTAGTGGAGCTGTGGAGAGGGTCTCTCTCTTTCACACACACACACACACACACACTTACGGTCCTGTGTGTAAGTGGCTTTCCAAACCAGTAAGACGTCTTAGTGTGAGCGAGCGTCTTCATCTCCAGTCTGTCATTCACCTCCAGCCCACTTCAGTTTTCAGCACCTGATTAGTTTTGCGGTCGGGGGTTCAGACCGGACCGCCTCCTCCCGGTCTCCACTTCTTGTTTTTATCGCAGCAAGAAAAGCGATAAAAACACAGTTACTAATAAATATAGTGATATAAACGCAGCAAGAAGTTAATGAGATTTTAAAAGCTCATAAAAAAAACGAAAATTAGACGATTGTTTTCACTGTTCAACATTGAGAACATTGTTTCTTTGAGATTGGACCGGCTGTAGTACTTGATTCCGGTCTCAGTCTTGAGTCCGGACACTTTTCTGATGTCTTGGACTTGTCTTGGTCTCAGCTGCTAGTGGATGTCGACTCGACTTTTTCCCCACCTGTCCAAAAATACAGAAAAATTAGTGATTTTATTGATGTTTTGTTTCATTTCTTCCCAGCAATACAAGCGATTTAAGGGATTTCACCTGCAAAAACCTATTATAAAACGACCCTCAAACTTCTATAAATTGATTGATCAAAATCCTATGCATTGATTAGTTGGATGTTGAAGAGTTTAGTGCAGAACTGCCGCAGATAGATCTACCCCTTAATCTCAATTTTTTAATTTGGAAGGAAATATGTAGTGTTTATTTATGTGGTCTTGGTCTTGAACAGGACTTGACTCCCTTTTGACTTGGACTTCGACTAAGTTGACTTCAGCTCTTGATCGTAAAACAGCTGCATATATTAACACAGCGGCCATCAGGTTATTAGGTTTTCAATAAAAAGACCTGTTTCAAATCAGAAGATGAAATCCTAACTGTCGCCAGGGTTTGGAGCCATTCATGAACTGAACTGAGACTGCATGGGAAACTCCAGCTCAGCTCCTGCAGAGTTGCAGTGTGAATGTGAAAGTCTCCCAGCTGTAAGGAAACAGAATGTGAATTGAATTGGAAATGACCGGAAACAGAAACGAATCCCATTAAATTCCACTTCTAAGAGCGTTTGTCTCGACTCGCTAAACATTACAAATCAAAACATTATGAATCAGATAAAAGACAGTTCAACAAATCAAATACATTCAGTCATAATGTATGGATTACCATTACATGTTCTGCATCAAATACCAGCTGAAAGGTTCCTCTAACATTTTATGATACTCAGTATTGATAATATATAATCTCAGATATGTGGTAAGAAAAAACAAAAAAACGTGGAATTTCGCAGAATTTCATTGAATTAAATTAAACTTCCGGACATTCCAATTCAATTTAAATTCAGTTTCTTGTAGGTTTTTTTTTCCAATTCCGATTCCTCAGCTGAACTGGAGCTGATGAGTTCATTCATGAATTCATGACCCCGGCCCTGCTTGTCACTACAACAAAGCCGTGGCGTGATGCAGCTCGGCCTCAGAACGCGAACCCAGTCGTCTCCGCTCTGCCTTTTGATCTCCGGCTCTGTGTCTGTGGCTCTGGAGACGCCCCGCCTCCTCGCCATCTGTGCCGCTCTGGGCCTGGCTCACGCACGCCCGCCGGCCCTCACATGACGACGCCGACGTCACCGCACTCCCCGCACTCCCCGCAGACACACACAAGCATGTACAGTACACACACACACACATACATACAGTAGATGCAAGCAGACATTCACACACATGCACGATATCGGCTTTTTATTAACTATCAGATATCAGTCATGTTGTCTAATGTCGACATGATGGAGATTCCTCCTGACCACAGCTACAGAAAAACAGTCTGGGAAACCTCACATTAAATTTTATTTTCTTAACGCATTTTAGTTATTCTCTCTAATCTATCTAAGTTTACCCTCCAATTGAATAGATGTGGTGGGTCACTCTGCCTTTAAGAGCTTCTAACCTACTTTTCACTAAGAATTTCATTAGTTTCATCATTCAATTGAGAGTTTTAGTGTCCTATAATAGTATAAATCCTGCTGCAGAGGCTTTTCCACCCGGACAAGAACAAAATCCTTCTGTAATGTATTGGCATGAAAATGGTTATCTAAAAATATAGAAAAATGCTTAATTTTATTGATGTTTTTCTGCCCAGCACTACAAGCAATTTAAGGGATTTCACCTGCAAAAATGCAATTGTGCAACAATCCTCAAACTTCTATACTCTGATTGGTCAAAATCCTACACAGGATGGTCTAAATGCTGCTTCAGAGGCTTTTCCACCCTGTCAAGAATAACATTCTCTGGGAAACACTGAATACTTTTAACGTTTTGGCATGAAAACGGTTAAATTTAGAGATATTGAATATTGGCACAAAAATATCGGGAACTTCAGTCTAAAAATAACGGTATCGGTACTGGCCTTTAACTCTTATATCGGTTGAAGCCTAATGTACACACACACACACACACACACACACACATATATATACACCACAACCATGAACTCTCAGTGTTTCTTTCAGACGCTCAAGAGCAAAGAGAGATAAACCAGTGAGCTGCTGGGAGGCGGGCGGCAGCCGTCCTGCCGGTCTCGGCCTAATTGTTTGCGTCAGATCTGAGGCTCCCTTTGGCTCAACCTGTCACACCGGCTCCTTTGATCTGCCTTTGCTCCGGCCCGTCAAGCTCTCCTGGCATCTGAGACCCGGACCGGAGCCGACTGCGTCACCGATGACAGAGAACGCCGTGGATATTATGGGGTTGGACTGTGGGAGAGAGCAGTTTCCAATTATGGTAATGGCAGTAATCAGTCAAAGCTGTAATGTTGGCTGAGACCGGCACTTTGGTGTCTGTGGCTGCGATCACACCTACAGTTTGATTTCTTTGGTCCAATCCATAGTTCATCCAAGTTGGCTTTGTTGCATTTTTGTATTTGTTTCGGTTCAAACTTCCCAGTTACAAGTGAACCAGGACTTGTAAACAAAAGTCACATGACTCACAAGCAGCTTGGTTATCGGTGACTGTCATCCTGGCAGGTTGGAGATTTTGGTGATGGAGGAGAGTCAAAACAAATGTGATTCCAGTTCCTGTAACTGTCTCTCTCTTCTTCTCTGGTGTTCATACCAGTTAAGAACAGATGAAGAAATAGCTGAATATGGGCATCAGTCCAGACTGGTGGTTTGCCCTCAGTTCATTTCACTAGTAACTGCATGAGGAACTGCTGGTCATCAGATGTCAACGTCCATCTCCTTTTACCCATAAACCCTTGTGGTTTTGTGGTGGTTTTCTGTAGCTGGTTGGATTATATTTACTCTTTTATCTCTTTTTATGCTGCTATCTTGGCCAGGCTTCCCTTGAAAAAGAGGTCTTTGTATCTCAACGGGACCGACCTGGTTAAATAAAAATAAAATAATATTCTCACTCCTAACAAACCGCACCGCAGTTCTCTTGTTAGTTCACTTGGTACCACCTGAGTTCAAATGTCATCGTGCTGACCTGGACAAATGAACTGAACTAAAGGAGTAAACGCTCCAAACATGCTGGGTGTTATTGAACCTATATTGAACCAAAATCTGTCGAGAACCTCGGTGAAAAAGGTTCTTTCTGGACCCACCAAGAAATCTGTTCTTGAAGCAAACCAATAGCATTGCTCTGAAGAACCAATGTTGTTATTTATTTTATTTTTTTTATCAAACCACTATAGCTCATTTGCTTATATAACACACTTAACAAAGATCCCCAAAGGTTTCTAGGAGCAAACTATGACAGAAACAGCCAAAGCTTTTTGAAGTTAGTAGTTTGTAGAGTTGTTTTTTTCGTCTTGACATGTGAAGTCACTCAGGAGCGGGAAGCGCCCCGGGGCGGCAGGACAGGACCAGGAGGAAGAGTCTCCTTCCCAGAAACACTGACAGGCCCTCAGACCTCTGAGCGGTTCGGTCCGGGTGAAGCCACACTGAAATGAAAAATGACCTTTTCGCATTTTTAGCTCATTCTAACTCATACCATACACCTATTTGACAGTTTATGCCCCAAAAAATGACAAAAGTTGTATTTTCTTGTATTTTTATATCAAAATCTCATTGGTTTTACTTCTTTAATCTTTAGTGGTGACATCATCGTGTACCAGGAGGCGACATAAAAATGCCAACCGATAAAACATCACAGATTTTTGAACCACCCCGCCCCTCCACCCCTCCCATCAGATAAAACCGCCTTTCTCTCGCTAACTGATCTCCCATTGGTTTACACTTTTGAATGATCCCTCCCTGCATTAAGCCCCGCCCCATCATCCTGCTTCAACAGGAAATACATCACATTAATGCGGTTTCATTGTGACTTTAACTCCTGTGGACAGCAGTGTGTGTGTGCTGGCAGAGTTAGCAGTCACTTCACATAGAAGTGCTGCAGCTCATCGTGACATTTGCTGCATTTATATATTTGAAATCAATCGCTAGACTCTGAAAACACCAGATGCTGAAGAATAAGAGCAACGAGGCTCCGCTTATTACTGATTTCCATCTGAAAGACTCCAATCTGGATTAGATCATCAACCGATGCTCCATTCTGGGGACTGAACAGAGATTTATCTTGGGATTTCTACATAAACTTTCTAATGGCCATCTGTGGTGTCACTTTTCATCCAGTTTAAGTTAGCTGAAGTTTTGAGTAGAGCTGAGCAATTAATTGAAAAACGAAATCGCAATATGAACTTCTGCAATTTCCAAATCGCAGAGGTTGCAATTAATCACTTAAAAGGGGGGTATCCTAGGATGTGGCAATATTAGTATTTCTGGTGATTTTGGTTCTTGGAGGTGTGAAGTAATCACAGTAAAAAAACTGAATCACGTTACTATGCCATTTCCCCACAGTCACCAACTATAAAACACGCCCCCTTGTACAAGCCAGTCAGATTTTGCTCCAGTTTCTATGTAGACACTGGACTGTCTGAAATCGACCAATCAGCGCTAAGAGGAGGGCGGGCCTTCCAGAATGGCCAGCCAATCAGAGCAGTAGCTCATTAGCATAAGAAGCTGCTTATGTAAAACTACCTGTTTTCTTGTAGGTGGGAAACAAACACTAGGAAGTGAATAGCTAAAGCTATAACTAAACGATTTTTACTGAAAAAACTTCACAGATGTATTTTATAGACACCAGGTAATTATATAAAATTGCTGAAAAAGCAAATGATACCCCTCCTTTAATACAGAGTTTGGTCCAAACTGGATTTGTGAACAAGGTGTTTTAGAGCTGCAGGTACATGAATCAAGTATAATATTGGTGAAAACCTTTCATCAGACTCAAACTCAGTAAATTCTGCACACTGACATCTATTTTTTTTTTTTTTTAACAAAATCACTTTTCTTTAATTTCAAAATTCCAAAAAAATGACAAGAAAAATATGTGATGATATGAATCGCAGTTTAAATCGCAGTTGCAATATTCTGTAAAATAATCACAATTCGATTTTTTGTCAATATATTTCAGCCCCTAGTTGGGTTTTAAAAGTGAGTTTTTTTTCCCCAAACCATAACGCCAATTTCTTCCTCACTCATGCGTACTCCCTTAATGAAGGTTATATTCCTGCCATGGGGCTAACAGAGAGCCAGGGCTGAGGTGAGGCTTCAGTAGAACTCATGTTAATATGTTCATTCATGTGAATCGAAAAAAAATACCGCTGAATTTGCATAGATATTACCCGTTTCCTCAGAGGAAATGTGCTTTTTGGTGTCACAGCCGACCGTTCGACTTCCTTGTTCCAGCTGTCAGTCATTCTGATTGACAGGTGAGCAGGAGGCCAGCTGCCTTCTGCTTTAGAGAGCAAAGAAGAAGACAGGGGCTTAGTGGATGATAGAGTAACGTGTATTTGGTCAGAGGTGTGTGTGTGTGTGTGTGTGTGTGTGTGTGTGTGGGCGGGGGGAATTAGGGCTGAGCAATATATCATATAATATCGATATTGTGATATGAGACTAGATATTGATAGATAGATATAGTAAAGTGATGCAGTTTTCTGAATGAACAATGACTGGCTTTACCTGCTCATCATAGACACATTACTTATTACTGATTACACATTACTGATTACTAATGATCATTACTAGTTTTCAAAATTTTCTTGTGTGTAAATATCTTACAAAAGCATGAATACTCATTCCCCCAAAATATTACACATCGATATCGAGGTATTCGGTCTTAAATATTGCGATATTTGATTTTGTCACTATTGGAACTATTTATAAAGACCCTATTCTTGGATTGGGGTCTAAAAGGTTATGGTGAAGTAGTGTGAGAGGACAGGGAGAAAAGCTGCAGGGACGAATGTGAACATGTCTGTAATTAGGGCCGGGCGATAATTCAATATTACCGTTTAACGTCTTTCAGTGGAAGCAGGTAGTGATGTGGTGATTTTGGGATATCGTGACGCACAATTCTGCTGTCTGAACTGATGATGACAAGCAAAATTTATTTAAAAACTCTGACAAAATGAGGTATGAGACATTTTAAGGAATGTCATTTGAAAAGTTCAGTCTTCAATCTGCTTTGCTACTGTGATAGGTCAAAGATTTTCATAACAACTAACACCAACCAATCGGCTGGGAGGCGATGAATGACGTCAGTGAATCAGTGGTGGACGGGCTTGATCCAGATCGCTATGAATCACCATGCAGGTTCAAAAAGTGCTAAAGACCGAGACTCGTGGGGGCTGGACACCAGGAAAGACTGTCGCATCGATATCTATTATACGTCAAAATGTTCGCCGGCTTGTTTAATGATGAAAACTACAAGACCAAATTTGGACTCAGTATTGACGCCCATTCTCTCTCCGTCTCTCTCCCCCTCTTTCTTCCTGCTCCTGACATTGACCATGTGCTAATAATACACTCCCTCCTTTATTTTCCCCTCACCCTTCGTCCTTCTCGCTCCTTTTCTTCCACCCTTTCTCCCTCGCTTCGCTCGTCTGCGGTTACGTGTGTTTAGTGTCCCTGAACGCGGGCGAAGGTGTCAGGAGGGACGTGTAAAGCTGTCACGTTGGGAATGGAAGGCCCCCGGCCCCCCCGAGGGGCCATTAGAGCCTCGGCAAAGGTCATGTTTTACGGCCCCTTCTCCTAACCCCTCCAAATAGAGGTGATTATGGAGGAGAGCACAAATCCAGCGACCTGCTGTCCTGCCGCAGCGCCCTGTGTTCCCTCTCACCCCGACGCCTCTGTAATAATAGCCGCGCAGCTGTGTATTGCCATGACAGTTGACAGTCCATCATGGATCCTAAATGTACGACCATGCAGCGTCCAAACCCCCCACCCACCCCCACCCATCCAGGCTTTGGCACACCTAACGTCGCCCGTATATCCGTATCAAAAACTGCTGTTAACACGGCTGATGAGCAATGCTCCTATTCTCATGCCAGCGTTATTGGACAGCCTGTTTTGTTTTGTTATCAGATATGGGTGGAAGCAGGAACTGATATTTTATTCAGTGCCCGAGGCCTGAATTAGCCTGTCTGGCATGTTGGACGGTAAGCACAGATTATATTTAAGGACCAATGCCACCGGATCGCTGCAGGAAACTTAAACCAGTGTTTTCTTTTTACTTTCTACAAGTTTGGGGCTCGTATTTGTGAACTGAGGGGCATTTGTACTCAGTGATAGATATACATTTTCATTTATTCCAATTCATATTGTATGGAAGGGCCAAAGCACTCAGCATTCAAATATCTTGTATAACACAAATATCTAAAAAAAAAAAAAGATCTGTACTTAACTGTACTTCATAATACCTGATAGCTGAACTCTGCTGTTGAGGAGTTGTATTAAAAATGTGATAAATCCATTTTACAAAAGAAAAAAATGACCATCGTTACCTGAAATTCATCATTTACTACCTCTTACCCTTACTTATTACCCTTTTACATGTAGCCTAATTTCTTTTAATTTTGTGCTCTTTGCTTAGGCATCGCTTCTGTCAACTCACTTTGAAACCAAACTCTTCCCTCAGAAGAGCGAGAGATAGCTCAAAGGTCAATCCGGTTCGATTTTTCTATTTTAAGGAGGGGAAGAAGAAAGGAGAAATTTGGAGTCGAGGCCCGGGAAGGGAAGAGGAGTGAGGAGTTCCTGTCACAGGGACAGAAAGAGATATCTGCAGGCTTTGGATCTGCACCACATCTGAGCCTCCGGGCGCTTCTGCCAAGTACAGAGTGCTACTACAAAATAACACTTCTTTCTGCGCCGCGATCCGATTCCTGGAACCCTTGTCTGTCAGCAGCTTCTAAACTCCCCCTCTGGCCTTTCCATCTAATTCAGGGTCATTTTGTGTTGTAATCCTACAATGGCAGCATCTATCCTGCGCTAGTTATTCCTGCAGACAATTATTTCCTGAATGTCAAACAGTGAAAACCAAATTAAAGGGGCAGCATGGGAGTTAGTTGGTTGTTTCAAAACAGTGAGCATCGGCCAGAAAGTGCGTTTTAAAAGCCAGAAATCTAAGCAAAGTAATGATCGCTCAGTAATTGGTATTGATCATCAACCCTATCAACCCCCTGCAGATATATTATGGTCATTTGGTGCAGTGGGGCAGTAAAAATCTCACTTAATGCCTCTTTAATGTGTTGTAAAACAAAACTCCAGTGTTTCCAAACTATCTCATTTCCAGACCGGATCATATCTGCTAACTTCCGATGGCAAAACACTTTTTACTTATGCAATTAAAAAGTGGGACTTCTCCAGTGTCCACATCTGTATTGAATGGAAGGAGCTGGGATCAATAGCCATTAAAGCGGAAAGCCTAATTTTAAAGTGCTCTGAAATGCACCAAAAACCCAAATGATTCCAATTGGAGTAATGGCACTTTTCTGTTTAGTCGACCGCAGCGCTGGAGTCGGGCCAAGTCACAGAGGGACGCAGTGTGTATTATTTCACCACCTCAGTAAATCAGGGGAAGGGTCGGGCGGGCACAAACAGAAAGCCGTGGGCCTGAGATGATTATTCGTCAATGGGATCAATTTTTATTCGGGACAGGCACCCGTCGCCACGTAATGACAGAATAATGTACGCCGCCGTGACAGGACAGATGAATATGTCTGGGATGGAGGAAGCTGGATGCATTCCAAGCATTCTGGGATGTCCTCTGTGTGTGTGTGTGTGTGTGTGTGTGTGTGTGTGTGTGTGTTTGGTTTATCACTCTATTCCTGGCGCTGGGGAATTCTGATGCCCCCAGAAAAGACATGACAGTGGGTCCCTCCAACCTTGATGCATCTATAGGCTCAGTCAAACTTTTTTTTTTTACATTGATAGTAAGTGCGTATTCACACCAAAACATGTTTGGAGTGGTTTATTCAAACTTTGGGGCGTTTCTTCCTTTAGTTTGGTTTGTTTGAGCAGATGAGGACAAAGCCATTCTAACTTAAGTGGCACCAAATTGCCAGACTGTAACACTTGTGAGTCTTGTCCTTCTTCCAAGCAAACTGTGGTGCGGTTTGGTAGGAGGAAATGACCCCAAAACACAAGGGTTTATGGGTATTTTATGGGTAATATCTATGCAGTATCCACTGATGCTCATCTGCCGCTATTTCTTCATGCGTTCTTAACTGTTATGAATACTGGAGAAGGTAAAATATGGCAAAGTTAAAGCATGATGTTAGTAAATTATGGCAAAGCAAACAAGGTACAAGTAGCTCCATGGTGAAGTGATTGAGATTTTGGTCAGTATTGATTTTGGTCAGTGTCTGGAAAACAGGGTCCAGGTTGAAAATGGCTGAAGCTATGTATCTGAAGTAGGGCTGCAACTAATGATTATTTTCATTATCAATTAAGCTATTGGTTATATTTTTGATCAATTAATCATTCAGTCTATGACAAATGCCCATTACAAGTTACCAGAGCCCAAAGCGATGTCAGAAAATATCTTTCTTAGTTTGACCAAAAAAAAAGTATAGTAACCCAATTTTATAATGATATGAGAAAAGCAGCAAATCTCAGCATTTGTGAAGCTGTAACCAGCAAATGTTTGGTATTGGTATTTTTACTTAAATTTTTTCTGTTCTTATTAAAGAGAGAAGCTATTACATTATTGTCTTGGCTCCTCCTTGCATAAGTATCTAGCCTGATCATGATAAAGATGATGCCTAATTGTTTTAATATTTATTTATGCAAAATCGATAGTGGGTGTTACTCTCCTTCTTCTTCTTGCATTTTGTCTGGTTTGTATGTATCCCAAAAATCCTACACGATTAATCGATTACCAACATAATCGATTACTTTTCGATCGACTAACCTATTAATCGACAGATTGTTTCTGCACTAATCTGACTGGAAGCTCCACTAGTGACACTCCTGACTTCACGCAGGATGCAACACTCGCTCGTCTCTCCAGTCAGCCTGTATTCCCGGCCCAGGTACCGGTGAGAGCAGCGGAGCGGCCGGTCTCACCTGTGGGGGAACCGGGGGTGATCAGTCAGGAACAGGAAGAACACCAGGGTGGAAAACACAGACACACCAGGGACCGGCCGCCTCTCCGCACACGCTCTCTGTCTCAGTGACTTTGGCCTACATTCGCAACCTTTTTCAGAAGCGGGATATTCTTAGACGCAGACTATCCTTAAAACAAAGCCGCTTGATTTTTGGAGTGGACTTTCCCACGGGGATCGCCGTAGCCTCATCTCATCTTCTCTCATGCGGCTCGTGTCAGGGGTTCAGATCCCACTCCCGCTGAACTCTGTCGGATGCGGTCCATTCTCTCCCCTCTCTCTCTCTCTCTTTTAACTGGACTATCTAAAAAAGGAAACATGGCATGGGACTGGGAGTGACTTGGGGAGTGTTTGTTCCAAAGCAGAGAATTTGGGACGGAAAGTGAGTTTTCAACGCCAGAAATCGGCGACATCTCGCAAAGGAATCAGTCCTGATGGTCATTTTGTGTGATGGTGCAGCTAAAATCTTACTTATTGCCCCTGTAGACAGTTTATACTCAATTGCTACAAGGCAGTTTAGAATATTCCTTCTTCTGTTCCCTAAAAAACACATAATTCAACACCGTTCTCACCCCTTAAACTTCCATCCAACTATTCTTTTTGGCAGAAGAGTACACACCATCCCTTTGTTTGTCTTCTCTCCTCTGTCCTTCTTTCTTTCCTCATTTTTCTCCCCCCTCTGTGCTTCATCTCCCATATAATCCCCACTGAAACGGTACATATCCCCTCACCGAGCGCGGTAAGACGAGATGTGTGGCCGCACCGCTCCAAGTCTGCCTGGCATTGATCCTGTTGGCAGAGCCTGCGCTGAAGTCTCCTTTGAACAAAAGACTTTCTGCACAGTTTTTAACGAGACGGCGTGGCTCTGCTTCACTCCCCAGCCGCACAGACACGCAAAGTACCAAAAAGATCCCTGTGAAAGCGCCTGTTTGGCCGTGTTTTTGTGCCGCTCGCAGCTTGGCTTCTGGATGTAGCCAGAAAATCCTTTTTTCAGGTGTTTTGGGTGTTGCAGCGAAAAGCGGCGTGTTCACATTGGCTTTTCTGTTTTTTTCCCCCCCGTCTTCACACCACCTGGAGATGCGCTGTTGTTTTGGAGTGCTGGTATTTTTAGAACGTTAATGAATTGAGTTGAGGTGTAAAATGGCTGCCATGGGAGGTCAGACACTGGTCATTTGTCACTGGGCCGCAGTAAGCGAGCTTGAAAGACAGAAATAGCTTTGTTTGGACTGCCAAGTCATCTCAAGCCAATCTACTGGAACCAGAGGGCCCGCTATTTTGCAGGCCAGATTGGGAACCGGGCTCTCCATCTCTTCCAGGGTCTCCTTCATCTTTCCCTGTCACACATAGCCCTAAGGCATTGTCCGCCAAACACAAAGCCATAAATATCCTCCACCACCCTAACACGGCTTTCCCTACTGTCTAATAGTGCCTGTGAGTATTATACAACACATGAAGTGGCTTCAATCCCCCATAGTGTGTAAGGTGCCTCGGGCAAACCTGTTCTCCATCTTGTCCCACAGTTTGCAGGTATTGCACCCGCCGCATTTTCCTTCATGTTACAATTTCCATTCAGCTCAAATCGTTATAGTCCTATAAAGGGAATTGGCTTGTTTGCAGACAGGGTTTAAAATAAAAACACAAATCACCACAACATGCATAGAAATATCCGTTGAGACCAGAGAGGGAGCCAATAGCAAGATAGACTCACAGGCGCATGATGCTACATCATTACAATGTACAAATTAAGAAATGTAATTGCGTAAACGGTTTTGAAGCAGCGCCCAGCAGGCTTCAGCTCAAACTGGCCTCAGAGGGCGGCCCGGGACAGCGGCCTGCCTCTCTACACACCTCTCATAGATTTTAATTAGTTGTCCCTGACTCACGGCAATAAGCGTATTGTCCGTTTCCACCGAGCTCCCCGGTCTGTTTTTACAGGAAATATCCACCTCGGATACCCAGACGCCGCTATATAAGTCGTCAATTTCCTATTCCAGGAGTTCTTTTGTGATGAAGTGTTGTAATTTACACCAATTGTTTTGTTGTACCCACTTTCATTCGACCTGCGTCATCTACTTTAACGTGATTTCCTGTTTCCCAGAACCAAAGAATCAAAACCCAACTTGTCTTGCGGCTGCATTGCATTCTGGTCTCTCTCCTGCTCCTGTGGGTGGAGAAACTGGTCTCTCTCCTCTTCTGCGATGGATTTCTCCCTGTGTGATTGTTGAACGTCTCTTGGTGCAAAATGGCGGCTCTAGAAAGAAGCCCTCGCTCTTTGATTCTGAGGGACTGACACCAAAACCTGACGTTTACCGCTGATGTTTTAGAGCAAACTCCATTGTAGCTGTGCTAAAAATATCTCAGTGTGATGTGATGTCGTCTACGTTTGGCCAGTTACCCGTGAGGATGAGAAAAATACACCGCCAAACTACAAAACGAGCCCGGAAATACAAGGTACATCACCTGTGTTTTAGGGTGGATTTCTCCTTTAATGTCAAGCTGCCAAACAGTTTCAGGCATGGATCCACATAGATGATAATGACAGTTTTGAAATTAAAGAACCAAACAAACTTGAACTGAGCATTACTGTGTAGAGATGGTCTTGTTGTACACCACCTTGAACTACTATATAGCTCTCCTCATTAAGGATTTAAAGATATCAGATAGTTCATGAAGTTGTTTCTTAGACATGCTGCTAGCAATTGCCAGGGCTGAATGAATAGTCAGGGAGTGATTTTGTGCCTTGGGAGAGTGAGTTCTCCTCTGGGCGGAGTGTGAAAGGGCAGCACAATAATGCCACTCATTTAAAACGGTATCAGAGTCATCATGTCGATTGAAAAGCCTTCTCCCTGTTGTTTACCTGCCGCTGTGACAACAAATAGGAACGTTCCCTGTAGCCTCCCCAAGGGGTCCGAATAAAATCACTGTGGTTGGAAGAAAACCAGGGGGAGATGATAAGGGGTTGGAGGGGGGATGTTTTTGACTCAGGATGGCCCGGAGCAGTGAGGCGTAGCAGCCGCTCCACAACAAAAACACAATCTCATTGGCCGTCATTCATCATGTTGTGTCCCGTGATGCATCTGAAGAATCTGCTGCAAAATCAATTTCAATTTCAATCAATAATAGTCTTCTATCACCACTCCTACTAGTATTACTACTACCACCAGTACCATTACTGCAACTACTACTATTACTACTACTACTACTACTACTACAAGTACTACTACTTTTGCTACTACTGCCACGACTAATAGTACCACTCCTACTACTATTACCATTATGACCACTACAAGTACTACTACTACTACTACTACTATTACTACTGCTGCTGCTACTACTCCTGCCACTATTACTGCTACTAATACTATTACCACTACTACCATTACTGCAACTACTACTATTACTACTACCACTGCTACCACTACTACAAGCACTACTAGTATTACTACTACTGCCACGACTAATAGTACCACTACTACTACTACTACCACCACCCCTACTATTATTACCATTACCACCACTACAATTACTAGTACTATTACTACTACTACTACTATTACTATTGCTACTGGCAATAAGAATAATCTAACTTTGACTGGATCAATATTTCCCCCCTTAAATTCCCACATGAATACTATTCATAACAGAGTTCGACTTTTATGCTCACCACTACTACTATTACTACTACTACTACTACTATTACTACTACTACTACTGTTACTACTGCTACTATCACTACAACTAGTACTACCACTACTTCTGCTATGACTACTACTACTACCAATACTATTACTCCTACTCCCACTACTACTACTACTGCTGCTGCTGCCACTACTGCTATAGTACTAATACCACTATCTGTGGTACACCACAGGACCAGACAGACCATCTATCTGCAGTGCAATTAGGAAAAAAAATGAAATTGAAAGTCATTTTATATTCTGTTGCCCTTTATGAAGGGCTGATTGTTCTTTAGAGCAGAATCACTTCTATTACTGCAAATGTCTTTTAGTTAGAGAATTGTGAAAGATTCAGAAAAGTTAAAGTCAGGGAAAAACAGTAGTCTAGATACTTTGTGATGTAGCTGTTTAGAAATCTGTTTGTTATATTATAGATTATAAAATAAGAAGAAATAAAATGGATGCTCTGGCTTGAGAAGATCAAGAAGGGAATGGATGAGTAGAAGCTATAAGCACTGTCTCTCTTCCTTTGTCTTGCACTTTCTCAATCATTACCCCCCCACACACACACCACACACACACACACACACACACACACACACACACACACACACACCACTCCGTCTCTCTCTCTCCTGGCCATGGATGGCTGTGACCTTGAGGCAGTGGATAATTTGGAAATTACAAACCCGTTGGAGAGTCAAGGGAGAGATGGATGTCAATAGTTTCCTTGGCAGATCCCAGACCTCATTTAGAAGTTGGGGAGCGGTATGAGCAGGGGAAGTGTGTGCTTTCATTACAGAAGGTGATACCCAGACCCACTGGAGGGAGAGAGAGAGGGAGAGAGAAGAAGAAAGATTAGAGGGAGAGAGAGGCAAAGGCAAAAAAGGGCTACAGCATCCCGGATGGAGGCTGGGTAATGTGAGAATACTCTGCTTCTTTTGTCGTTCTCTCTCACTTTCTTCCTTTGTCTTTCCTTTCTTCTTTCCTCTCTGTTTCCTTCTTCCTCTATCTCTCTCTCTCAAATTCAAATTCAAATCCGTGCTTTATTGGCATGACAGCCAAAGCAGTGCAGTATGTCAAATGAGGTAAGATTGCAACGTTGCCTAATAATTAATAATGACTGTAATCTAACAATCATATCAACAACACTATAATCAAAAGCCATTCACAAACGTTGATAGCAATATTGGACAGAGAAGAACTGTTTTGAAAGAGAAAATAGATAGAAAGGGAAAAGGAAAGAAGGGTAAATTCATTTTATACATTTATAATTTCTCATGCAGCTGATGACATTTACTAACAAACTGAGCTGCTAGTTTTACAGTGTTTGCATTTTCCCCCAATGAAACCTGGAGCTTTCTTTCTCTCTTTCTCTCTCTCTCTCTCTCTCTCTCTCTCTCTCCTCGTCTTTCACATACATGCAGGATATGCGAACAGGGAGATACTACCATTAACAACCGTATGCCACTCATTCTCCAAGCTGCTCATTCACAAACAATACATGTACACGCACACACACACACACACACACACACACACACCCGGTGCTACTTGATCTCTTATCATATCCCAGAACGCTATACTGTGTTTTTCCCTCTGGCAGTTCATTTCATGTTAACACAACATCAATCTGCGGGGCCGCCCTCTTACTCCACACATCCATCGCCGCCGCGCTGCTTATCTCACTCATCTTCAGGGAAAACAAACGACATTTATATCCATCCACCGTCTACCTCGCCGCTCACATCGCCTCTCCCTCCCCTCTCCCTCCCCTCGCTGTGTCTGTGGAGCGTTTGATAGCGAACCTTCGGGGTGGCGGGTCGGTTCAAGCATCCGGCCTGCTGGAGTGTCTTTGAGCAAGACGCTGAATCCCTAACAGCTTTTCTAGCCGTAGTTAAGTAGTAAGTAAGTCATAAAGCATCATCACTGGTATTATTTAACCCTTCTGTGGTGTTGCAGTCAAATCTGACCGATTTACAACTTTTTGCTGTCATGAGGGTGGGGACTCGAGTCACATGACTTGGAGTCTTGAATCGAATCAGACTCAAGTCACAGTTTTAATTGCTTGAGATAAGATAATATAAGATAGCACTTTATTGATCCCCTTAGGGAAATTCAGATGCCACAGCAGCAAATGACGGACAATGTCAAGGAAGTCAATATGTGTCAAGTACAAGGTAATAAAAGAAAATAGTACTAAAATAAAATGAAGGTAATGTACATAATATACAACAATAGAGTCAGTGCAAATAAATGCAAATAATAAATGCAGATTGACTTGAGACATTAGTATAATTATCATAAACAAACCAGACCATCGCTTGGCCATAGGGTCAAATTTCACAGTACGATCGGTCTCCAAATTTTGTGAAATGAGCACGAATTCTGATACACAGATTATGCATTGTGGCCACAAATTATGTGAAGATTACGTTCCTCCATTATGAATTGGATTATGTGACAATAGCAGGAATTGGACTCGCTATTTTCACTTGTTTGTCACGTGAAAAGCTAAGCCGGCGGTTAAGTTTTGGTTAAGGTTAGGGTCAAGGTTTTGGTCATGGTTTCTGGCAATGGCAGATAGTGGAACAAGTGAAATGCCGATTGAAAAATCACTTCCAGCACCAGATGTTTAGAACAGCAAATGAATCACTATTGTGTTTTTAAATCAGCGATAGAGAGAAGGAAAACAAACATTTATTTATCTGAAAATGTCGCAGATCATCACATTTGCAGTTCCAGTTTTTTAGAGTAGAAGATTAGGAATTGGAGGGGGGGGGGGTAGTGGTATAGTCTCTGTTATAATCACCGCTTCAGGGCTTCTTCTTCTGCTGTTCTCCACAGCAGCTCCTTATGCGATGCCTCCCCTCGCTCCCTACAGGCTAATTGGCCCTAACTCGATCTGAAACGCCAGATAGCTTCACCCATAATGCTTAGCGTTGATAACTATCCGCTGGGGGCTGGTCCTCTATGTTTCAGCAAAAGCGGCTCACTCTGTGTGTGTGTGTGTGTGAGAGAGAGAGAGAGACAGAGTGTTTGGGTGGTGAGTGGGTGGGCGGTGGTTGTGGGGTGTGTGTCTGTCTGAAAGTGTGTGCCAGCCTGTGTGTGTGTGTGTGTGTGCTTACAGGCGTGTGTCATGCCGTGTGTGTGTGTGTGTGTGTGTGTCTGTCTAGCAGTGTGTGCCAGTCTGTCTGCATGGTGGAGTGCTAGCACACCAAGCTCTGCCTCTCCCAAATGTCAGTTTGTGCTGCAGGTTGCCTGGCAGCGTGTCGGGGTTGAGCGAACACGCTAATTTGCCGAGAATCCACACCGCTCTGAAATTGATGCAGATTTGCTGACTCTTTATCCAGCTTATCATAATTCAAAACCTTATTATCTAACCTTAATATTTTAAATAACAAATCTTATTATGGTAATTGCTGTAGTCTGAAAGCTTTCACAGTGGGTTGCTTGGCACAACACTGCCATGTAAAGGTTAAAGTCAGCTGGTTAGAAACTCAGAGAATTCCCTTCGACAGCTTTTTATAACAGATTTTTAGGGGATTTCTGCTTTTTATTAGACAATACACTGCCTGATAATAGCAGGGAAACTGAGAAAGAATTACTTGTCTTGACATCAGTGTTGTTGGTATACAAGTGTACTGTATAGAGAGGCTTTGCAGTTGCACCACAAATCTCCTAGCAACCATGGTTCAACTAATATATAAAGTATATAAGTAAATACATAACAACCAGGCTAGAAGAAGAGACACCTAAAAAAAAGATGGCGGTGTGGCTGTAGATCATAGACTGTAAAAACAGATGGACATAGTGAGTGACGTCACCCACGGGTTTCTGAAGGGCCGTTTTGAAGCCAGAAGATCGGGTTTACGGTCGCCGCCATGTTGACATTTTTTGGAGCCGAAGCAGCCAGAGCGAGCCTGAGAGGGTTGTACGTCGCGCCGCAGCTCCGCCTGCTATTGGCCCGTAATCAACGACCTGTCGATCACCTGACAGCCGACCTGTCAATCACTCGGAAAACAACCCCCGTTTTATAACCGTTATATCCTGTTAATGACGCAATTATTTTGAAAATCGCCATATGGACACATATTAGAAGAAGTGAAATTAGCTACTGAGACAATAACCTCTTGTCGAAAAAATGTATTGACTTTATATTTTGAGTGAGAAGTTGGGCTGTGGTCCCATTGACTTGCATGGAGTTGGACGGGATTTAGAGTCTTTTTGGAGCCGGCCCTCGCGGACGTTAGAGGAACTGCAGCTTTCAGACACTTCTTTATTGGCTTCAATATTCTTCTTATTTGGTTTTGGCCGCTTGATAACAACCAGGCTAGAACACCTGAAAAAGATTGTTGTGGTGTGGTGGTGGGTCCTTTCATGAAAATGAATAGTGTGATAAGATGGTTTTGTTTTATGTTACTGTGACACAGTAAACTGTCTTGTCTTTAGCCCTAGTCTCTACTCCAAAACACTCTGAGTTGTAGCTTGAGAAGAGTCAACGCAAGCTGCTACGAGATACGTTAGCTAGTGTGCTAATCAGATGTGTTAACAACAAGACAGTGATGGTTAGCTGACCAGATACTAGCTAGCTAACAAGCTGACATTATCTAGACACAAAATCAGTCAGATGCATCAGTTGTAAAAGTATCGGTTTCATGTCAAAACAGCACAGAAATGAACTATGCCTACTGAATTCTCTTTAGACGGCCAAGTTGTAAATATAGAAACACAATCAGCCGTTCACTGCCACTGTTGCCCATAGCTGTCCTCCAATATGGCCGCCAGAGGGTGTGTTACATCAGTGATTCTCAACCTTTTTCACATCAAGGACCCCTAATTTAGTCCACATTAGGGCCACGGACCCCCATTTGATGAGATTTTGTCTCTCGAACCCAAATCTGAGAATATTTTTATTGTTAGATATGATTTTATCCAGAATTCCATCACTATCTGTATTGTAGGTAGAGAGATAACAGAGAAACTACGATCAAAACAGTCATTCTTCTACATTCTCTAATTGTGTTAACTTCTTGTAAATGAAATAAAGTTTAACAATTCATCAATTTGCTGGGGACCCCCTGGAACCGCCTCAAGGACCCCTGGTGGTCCCCGGACCCCACGTTGAGAACCACTGTGTTACATCACCTGAAAGGCCCTCTAAAGTTTAATAGCATTTAAGGGTGTAAGTCTAACAATCAATCATTCTACTTTATTGACACGTGTAAACTGTCTTTTCTCCTTTAAAAAGAGACTCACCGTGGCCGCCTTGCTGGCCAAATATTTGCGTGATATTACATCTGAACCGCAGCGCTGACGTCTGACTGTGAAAACACACAAAAAGTCGTTTGTCTTTTGTAGGGCAGAACAGCAGAGAGAGAGAGAGAGAGACGGAGGAGACGGGAGAGAAGGTACAACCTGCGTGAAAGGTCAAAAATTAGATTCAGACCCACATTCATGGTTTGCACTTTCTCCCACCGAACCACCAGAAGTTCAGTCTTATTTTTTCTTCTTCTCTGTTTGAGTTTCAGAGCTCCTCCTCTGTCTCCTCTCTCTCTGTGTGACAATACTGGGAGCTGCTTCATGAATCATTAAGGACATTTTCTTTTTTCTGCAAGAGAGTGTGATTTGGCTAAATGGATGTGGACGATAAGAGCGTTTCCATCTTATCTTTATTATTTAACGAGGAAAGGTCGGGCGATGGAGTGTCGGGATCCACATCCATCTTCATCACTCTCTCTCTTTCTTTCTCTCTCTCTGTCATGGTCTCTCTCTCGTTCTCTCTGTCATGGTCTCTCTCTCTCTCTCTTTCTCTCTCCCATAAACTCTCTGTTCATCTGTTTTTCTCATTTTTCCTTTCTCTTTACTCCCTTTTAGTATCTGTACTTTTTTCCTTATTTCTCTCACGCTCTCTTTCTCTCTGTCTCTTTTTCTCTGCTTCCCTCTGTCTCTCTCTCTCCCTCTGGGTCTTTATCTAATCAGATTTCTGGCAGAAATATAATTATTACATTTATTCCAGTGGTATATATTATTCCAGAGAGCTTTTGGTACATTGGCGCGACACCTAGGCCAAAATAAGCTGTAACTGAAGAGTTTCGTTCCAAATCGAGATAACCACCATTTGAAAAAAGTGACACCTACTCTTACAAATGATTACAAAATTAACCTTTTTAAAGGATAGGACTAGCTCCTATCCTTTAAAAAGGTTAATTCTGTAATCGTTTGCTTCAGTCTTTGGTTGATAGGATGAAAATGTTAAAACGATAATTTAGTACTGTGTCTAGTGAGGAGCGGGGAGATGGGGAGAGGATTTTTGGCTCTATGACACCAAATAAAAAAAACAAAATTTTTACTACCTTTAAAAAATAATGTTTAAAAAGTGTCAGGATGCACAACATGAAGCCCAACCTCCGAAACACTAATAAATAAATAATAAATGAGAAATAAATGGGAGTAATTCACTTCAATTCATTTTAGTGGAGTCATTTGAAGAAAAATGAGACTTTTACAAAATGACACAAAAGTAAAACAAATTACATCAACTTTTAATAGATAGAAAGTAACTTAATTGTCAAAATGACGACAGTTTTACAGACTGAATCCTCTACATTTTAAAGATATAGAGTGATGGTAATGACTTTAAACAGAAAAACAGTCCAGTGTTTTGGAAATAAACTCTGATATTCTGCTATGAAACTGAAACTTCAATGAGGACTTCAACATCACGCTGTTACCTGAATGATCAGTTGGTACCAGAATACACAGCTCGCATGAATAATTCAGCAAGCACGCCATAAATAGATTTACTGTAGTGGCAACGCTGTCGTATCGCTTTGATCCCGTTTGAAGAACAAACGGCTGCAAAAATCTCCCGGTTGTTGCATCAAACATCTTAACGGATTTTCGATTAGTCCGGTCGCTTCAGCAGGATGAAGTCATTTGGTTTGTTTCGCTAATCGATAAGCGTTGTAAACATTTTGTTGACAAATCACACACATGTAATTCAAATTCTTGCTAACTGAGCGCCATCCGTGTTCATTCATTTCCATTTTTACACTTGGCGTCCTGGTGTGATGTATCGCTTACCATCATGCACAAGCACAGAGCCAGGGAGGGATGGGAAATGTATGACATGCAACACAACATGACAACAGAGAAATTAATGCGTCGTCAATAACCGTAGGATCCAGTTTCAGCAGCTTGGGATCATGAATGAAATTAGCATAATGTCTTAAAAAAACATGTGAAGTGAAGATGCGTGAAAAGTGAGACAGAAATGCGTTTCTCCGCCATGAAAGGATTACATGAAGGAGACGCTGTGTTTTTTTTGTTATATTTTATTTTTTTAATTTGTTTTGATGTTTTCTTGTGTGATGTGGTGTCCTTGTTCTTTGTACTTTGAAGATGTATTGTGACTTTATCGTATGTTCTTGTATTTTGTCAGAAATTTTGTCCAAAAAAAAAAAAGACAAACAAAAGAAGACACGACTAGAAGCATGAAGTAGTTTGACATGGAAAGTAAAGGTGTGGAGGTCGGGGCGGCGGATGGGCGACGACCCAGGTTCAATTCCCAACTCGAGGATTTTTATACCATGAGTTTTCATTTTTAGCAAAAGTTTTTTCTACTATAATTTAACCAAATCCTTACATTAACCAAATTCTTTTAGTTCCTTACCCTTGACTAAAGTTTTAATATCCTAAGTCTAACCCTAACATCAACTGAAATAGCTTTTCTTGCCTAAACTGAATGTTAGCTAAGTTTTTCATGTGACAAGCATGTGAAAATGCTCAATTCCTGCTATCGTCACACAACAAGGAGCGTAATCTTCCCAAATTCTGCGTAATCTGCTTTTCAGAATTTGTGCTCATTTCACAAATTTTTGTTTAGGACTGAGTGGATTCAGGGTAGAGATCTTTACTAGTCGGGATAGAAAGACATGAAATCCTTGTACTCCACTGTATGATGACTAGATATTTTATTAATTTCCACATTAACTGTATTCATTTAAGAAAGGAGTTCCTCATTCCATATTTCTAAAATGCAGAGGATCCAATCAGTAAAAGTGTTGTCATTTTGTCCACCAAAGACTTAAGCTACTTGCTAAAAATAACCAGAACTTTTATTTAACCCTTTTTCTATCAATCATACATACATACATGATATTTATCCAGTACTGTACGTCCTTGTCAGTGCAAGCCTTTACCACACCACAATAGATAAATAATTCATATCCCGGCCAATTACTTTGCGCACAGCTCCCGCGGGTGGAGGCAGGCTGAACGTTACATTTCCCTGAGACACGCGGGGGAACGCGGCGTGTCCGAGTGAAGCGGAGGTGTTTCACATTTAGCCGGGGGCGACTCATCAGTCACCAGGCCCAGATCCCAGACCGCCACGGACCCCAGAAACACTGCCTTGACCCCTGTTTGCATTAACATTCAGGTTTCTAGGCTTCCCGCCGGCGTTTGTGCGTGTGTGTGTATGTGTGTGTGTGTGTGTCCCTGGGGTGGGCTGAGGTGGGAGAGGCAGGTGGAGCGTGACATCAAACGTTGAATTTATTCCTGTTAAGGTTGTCGACCCCGGGAGACTTGTCGGATCCGCCCAGGTCTTCTCCGTTTGGCCGAGATACTCGAGAGATCAAATTTAGACCAAATTTGGATCTTGAAGGCGATCAATCAAAGTCTGCATCATGCAAATCGACCGCGGACGGGTTTATCTCATCTTGAAACGAACAGCCAATCCTGTGTGAGAATTTGTTTTTCACCCAAAACAGGGTGTGTGTGTCAAAAAGAGAGAGATAAATTTACTTTTTCACATAAATCCTGTTCTAATTTCACCATAATTACTGCGTGGCTTTGGGGGCGTTGGGCATATGAAACAACACACTCACAAATGTTGGAAACTGTTCAGAACACTATTTTCAGGACACCCAAGCATCAATATGAAACCGGAGCCCACGGTGATACAGTATAGCCTCTCTGTATTGCGTTCTTTCTGACCTTTAGTGGGGTCAACAGTAAATCCCACGGGGGATTATATCACCGATCAGACGACTCTATTTGGCGCGCTGCTTGCCCGCCGGCGTCCATCTTGCTGAGCGTAATAGCAAAGTGGGACCTGCAATTTCAGTTTGCCTGGAGGGGGGAGGGGGGGGGGGGTGGGGGGTGTCAGAGGGGGCAGCTCCACCCGCAGTCTGCCTTCACCGTGACCACCGTCCAGCCCGGTAGTACGGCTATTTGGAGAAGCAAGCCGCTGCGATGAGGTTGTTCCTGCTGTGTGGTAATTTCATCCAAGCTTAGTGGTCAGAGATGCGTTCCAGTCCTGCTGACAGGTGGAGCGTTCACACCAGGCATGTGTGGAGCGGGTTATTACAACTGGAGCGTTTACTGCCTTTAGTCTGGTTCGTTAGGTCAGAGAAGAACAAAAGGCGTTCGAACTCTAGTGGCACCAAATAACGGCAGCGAGACGCCTTTAAATGCATCTCAGTCCTCTAACAAGAGAACAGTGGTGCGGTTTGTTAGGAGTGAGAATGTGATCTGAACCAACTACAGGAACCGACCCCAAAACACAAGGGTTTATGGGTAAAAGGAGACAGATGTTGACATCTGATAGCCAGCAGTTCCTCATGCTTGGAAAGATTACAAGGACAAAATGAACTGAAGGCAAACCAGTCTGGACTGATGCTCATATTCAGCGATTTCTTCATGTGTTCTTCACTGGTATGAACACCAGAGAAGAAGAGAGAGACAAGTCCGTCATGCTTAGGGACAGGGACTTGAATCAGATTTGTTTCTTCTTTTTATCTCTGTAAACTACTTTGGAGAAAACGTTAGGGCATCTCAATTTAATCTTGCTGTTTTTTATCAATGTTTTGGAGTGCAAAAATACAGCAAAAATTACCAGGAATATTTGGAAGCCATATCTAAAAGGACCAATCAGGACCAATGTTCCCTTAAAGCTGATAGTTTGGTGACCCAGATCTAAAGATGTATCACATTGACTAAATAATAATATCTTGTCAGTCGTCAGTCACTTGATCCCAGAAATTTAGGCCATACAAGCAGGTTTGGAAGTCCGTCAAGTTCAACTTCGACACAAACAAGTGCAAAATTTTCACAATATGATATTCTGGCACAGTTAAAATTCATGTTAAAACAGCTTCGGAAACTGACTGAACTGATATCAGAAAGATATTTAGGTCCTGATTTAATAAAACGCTCAGCTGCGGACGTCGTATCAACTTCTGCGTAGCATCAAACTGTTTGCGGGGTTCGGGTTCAGGTCTGGTAGATTGTGGGTGCTGCTGTGCTGTCGGCCATAGTGACAGTGAAGGATCCTGGGTATTACCGCCGTATTGAGCGTCGATTCAACAACACCGTGTTGTCAGAATGCATCGACATGCAGCTCGACGCCGCTGCAGACGATCGGTCCAGGCGTTGTCGGGTCTGGCCTTGTCTTCTGTCACAACGCTCCTCAGCCGCCGCTCGCACGTTCCTCGTCACCATAGCAACAGTGGCTTTCCCTATCTCCTCGCTCACGGAGAGCCGTGGCCCCCGAAGATGTTGAGTAATGCTGATCTGCTGTGGAAATCAGTGAATGAAGTGGAGGCGATGCAGAGACCTGAGGAGTTTCCTTCTAAAACCAGATACCCATTTCAGTTCATAACACCTTTCAGATGTTTTTAGGGGACACAAGTCCTTGGTTGTCAAAATGATAATACATGTACAGATTTTTAGGAGTTCAGGTTATGAATTTCAACCAAAATGGATAAGGTTTTCACCAACATAACAGCTTATCCAAAATAAGGTTGCAGTTTGGAATAAAACTGTTCAGAAGATGAGATGAAATTTTATTAATCCTTTGGGGAAATGAGGTTGTTGCAGCAGCTGTCAGGTGAAAACCTTCTAACTCCAATTTAGGTGATTTTTTGTCAGGTTTAATTTCAACTGAAAGCTTTCATGCTCCTCTAAGGGTCGAGAAAATGAGGCAACCTTTGGGTTAGACCTTTTCACGACCAATTAGATTAAACTCAAAACTGCATTGTCGTCACAAGGCTATTTTTCTTACTTCCTTGAAAGTTAACATTTTGGGAATATGATGATATGTTGTGGACTGGGGTTAGGTGAAGATTTCATTCCAAGTTTAAGCAAGTAAAAAAAAGTTAAGGCCAGGTTAGAGTTATGATTAGGCAACAAAAACAATTTGGTTAAGGTTAGGTTAGATCATTAGGGATTTGATCATTGTTAAATAAGAAAAATGATAAAAATGAAAGCTTCACTCACCAGAAAACGTCTTAACACGAGTCGGGAATTGAGATATTTTCGATGACAAACTACTGGGGAAACGTATTTCTCTCATTTTTCCTGCAAAGAGAACGTTATTTGCATTTTAAGACATCCTGTTCGTTTCACTAAATTCCGGATAACATCTCACCCCTCCAGACCGGTTTATTTATCGGAGCCTGGAGGCGGAAAAAGCATCTTCAACAGCATCTTCTCCCCCGCTGACTCGGTAGATGCGTCTTTCCTCGATGGCAAACCGGGATAATTGACGTCGGCAAGCAGCTCAGATTGGGTTTGTGAATTTCACCGGCGTTCCTCCGGCGCTGTACCTGCACCAGCGGGTGGGAGGAGAACTTACCCAGACTGCTCTGCTTCGGACCCTCCCAACCCAGCTATTTGTGCGTGACCCACTTCAACGCAGCTCGGCTAAATTAAGCCGGTGAAATCTGGAGCAGACGGCTCATCAGAACACAAATAACAGCAAAGTGACAAATAACAGCCTCATTTATTGAAGAAGGAACATGTTGTTTTTAGCAGTCGGTGATGGAAGGGTGTGTGTGTGTAGGTGTGTGTGTGTGTGTGTGTGTGTGTTCCCCGCGTCCTCGTGTGCGGACATGCTTGCACACAAAGGGGTATAACAGCTTGACTAGGCTCGTTGCTCTCTTTTATTCCGACTCTCCATATAATTGCATGTTTGTTTCTTTTAAATGACAATAATGTATTCATGTATTCAGAAAATCTTGGGAGGGCTGAGCAAATGCCTGCCAACTAGGCTTTTAATCACAACAGAAAAAAGCCTGGATACTGACATCAATTTTTACACTCTGGGACGCCGGCAAATACATGAATGTACGGACACACACACACACACACACACACACTCTCTGTGTAGTAAACTTATCTGTAATTTGATGACAGGAAGAAACAGCACAAGTTGAATATCTTACACAATGTGTTCTTATGCAAAACATTTGACAGTGCAACAGTCTCGCAAAATTTGGTGAAATGAGCATGAACTCTAGGTACAAGGTATGTAAAGGGTTAGGTTAGGGTTAGCTAATGGTTTGGTTTAGGCAAGTAAAACACTTTGATTAAAGTTAGAGAAAGGTTTTGGTCATTTGCTGAAAATTAAAACTTCCCTCCCAGTAGAAAACTTGTTGTCATGAGTTGGGAATTGAACCCAGGTTGTCGCCCATCTGCCCCCCCGACCTCCACATCCTGACTTTCCACCGTGCTGTTTCAATATCAAACTACTTCCTGTTTCTAGTCATGTCTCCTCCACCTGATCCTTTCCTGGCAGGGAAACAGATTTCTGTCTCTTTTCGTTATTTGCATTTTAAGTCATCGTGCTCATTTCAAGAAATTTCATGACACCAGGCTGCATAGTAGTTGAAATCATTATTATTTCTGGGCATTTTTCCCTTTATTGGATAGTCACAGTAGAGAGAGATGGGAAAGATCGGGGATGAAAGAGAGGGCGTTGACATGTGACAAAGGTCGAAACCAGGACCTTCGCCAACTGAGTCACCAGGGAGCCCAATATATTATTTTTAGGGATAAGACGATGTATTGAAATTCAATATATCGCAATACAAAAATGTGACAATACGTATCATGGGGCAGAAAAATGAATCGCAATATTAGCTACATTTTATTCTGCTGTAGAAATCACAAAGGAGACGGTTTGCACAAGCTCTTCATCCAAATTATATAATTTTCACTTTGTAATGATGTTTTTAAATTGTTGTTTACATGCTAGAAAGATTTGTTTCTCAGAAATAAACATAATTCTGCACAGTCAGACTTTGATGACATTGAACTTTTATTTATTAGGGTTATCGTGGTGGTATAGAATCGTAAACCCCATATTGTGTATCGGATCGTACCGTGAGATAAGCAGATCGTCCCATCCCTAATTATGTTGCAGTGTAAACGAAACAGAGACAATCAGATTTGGACAAAAAATAATAAAGAATAAATAAAGGGTCCTGCTTCTCACACCTTCAACACACATCACCTCGATGCAGGAACGTCTTCGTCCCCTTCGTCCGACTCTGTTGTCAGACTGCGGCTCCTCAGCTCAGGAGACTTCCGGCCCCGAGGAGTTCGTGCCACACTGAATCAACCGTGTTTGCGGGCCGCTGAAACATCAAGGCTGTTGAGTCAAACGCGGGCGCTCGTCGTCCCACGTCCGGCCTTGTCTCTCTGATCCTCCTCCGTTTCAGATTATCACGTCGGACTTTCAGATGTGCCGCAGCCTTGAAATGTGATTAATGTCAAATTTAGGGCTCCGAATCCGCGTTGAAATCCCACTCTGAAATCCTCCGAGGATTGCGTCCTTTATTTGGAATATGGGCAGTCAGCATCCTCAGTGGGGAAATGGCTCTAATGGTGTCTTTTGGACTATTAACGATGATTTGCATAGTGACAACTTCTTTAGTGGCAGGGGTGGCATGGGGACAAGGGACGGCCGCTACACAAATACACTGTGACATTTAGGAAAGAGTGGGGGAAAAAAAGCTGTGCTGTCTGCTCACATCAAAATCTGTCATTTTTCTTTATACACTCCGAAAGCTAATATGTCCACCGAGCTTTTGAAGTGAAGTAACATTATCCAGCAATATGCTTCATTTCTTCCCGTTTAGTCAGCTCCTATAAGCTGGAAGTGAAGGGTTTTATTCCAAAATGAGATATGTATCGTCTATTCCTACAAAGAAAACGGCCTCAAATCAGCCTCCACTGTGCGCTCCAGTCCTGTCATGCTGGTGATAGACTGTTTATGGGCCGAGTCTCCGTTGAACACATCAGAGGAGTCATTGCTAATATTTACGCTGACAGTAGACGCGCTCTCATAAAAACAGCAGCAAAGCTTTCATGAGTCAATGGCACGTCTGAGCTATAGGCAGCCGCTGAAATATTGATGGGCAGATGAGCGAATGAGAGAGAGAGAGAGAGAGAGAGGTCTGGTTATATTTAGTATCACAGTCTCTCTGGGATCTTCAGCTTTTTTTTTTTTTTTGTTTGAACGCAGCCTGTGTTTTATTTGGAGTGATGTTACGATAAGAGCGCTCGCATGCTCGCTTTAATCCGTTTCCTACGTTCTTGCTGAAGATGGGCGATACCCTCGGCAACTTTTTTTGGGCAATTCTGACAGGCAACAGTAGCTGAGGAGTATTTTTACTTTAATGACATGGGACCATCTTGTTGCCAGGAAACAAGACATTTTTCGACCCACTTTGTTGACTGTTGGTGGGAACGTTGCCCAGCTGTGTTTCCCAAAATATTGCCTGCAAGTAAAAGGAAGCAAATGTCCCCTTAAGTAGCTTCAAAGTTAGAAAAAACATGTTTTTCCAAACTGTACGACAATATCAGATACATATTCTGTATCTGCTTGTTCCAACACTTGAAGCTCTAGCTGCTTATACCGAGTGAAATATTCAAACCGAAGATGCCTTGTTTTTATGGCTGCACCATTACAATAAATGGAAATAAATCTAGATGTCTTGTGCATCATTTTATACACGTTTCCCTGTGATTCAGCATGAGATATTTGGCATCTTTGGAAACCTTGGGATCTTGACTAGAATTTGAAATAAAGTTCTGTGGGTTTGAACAAAGCTTGGCAGCACAACATGCATTTGTAATGATGGACCCACCAGTGGGAGAAACATAAAATGAAAGCACTTTTTGATCGTCCATACAACATTTCAGCCCTGAAACCTACAGTACATCAGTTGTATCTTCATGCTGTCTTGGCCCAAAAGTCTCCAGCAGCTTCCTTACTATTGGTTGTTTGTAATGTTGGTGATCTAGGAGTTGAAGCTTATTCTACAGTTCAAGGGCTGGGCGATATACCAAAAATTTACCAAAACCGATGCTGGCACTCTTTCGCCGACCAAATTTTCTACATATCAGTCTGTTCAGTGTCAAGTAGCCAACTTTGCATTAACAGTTTCATTTGTGTTTCTTCAGTTAATCTGAGTCACTCCTCAAGGTAGCATAGCTAACGTATAATCGGCTGTGTCAAGCCAGTCAGAGACGACAGAATATGACCTGAAGTAAGGTGGGTTTACTTTCAAAATAAAAGCATACTTTTTATATTTATGACGCTAACGGTGAATAGTGTTTCTGCACCGGGTGGGAAAAATGAATTATCGTTTCATTTATTGTTATTAGGGCTGAACAATTAATCGAAATTTTATCAAAATCGCAATATGGCCTACTGCAATTTTCGGCAAAATGTGTGTCAAAATATCATTTTAAATTAAATATTGTCGTGCTGCAGAGATGTCCTGGCCTACACATCATATTCTACAGACTTAAGAAAACATCTTTGTTTGGTACAGATCCCCGCAAAAATCACACCATAATCATTTTAATAAGTTTTTCAATGAAAATGAGAATAATGATGTAAAAATGATCATTCCCTCTAATATCGCAAATCATATCACAATTGCAATATCAGTCAAAATAATCGCAATTAGATATTTTTTTCAAAATCGTTCAGCCCTAATTGTTATTGAGGTAAATGTGAGTGTATAGTGATATGAATCCATATCCCAGGCCATATCGCCCAGCCCTATACTGTGGCTGTCCTTGTAAGTCGTCAGCGAAAAGCCTTAAATGTAGAATGTTAATATGTGTTGTTTGGGTATCAGCAGCATCAACCTGCCTCAGTGTTGAAGATGGAGTGTGAGTGTTTTAAATCTTCCTTCCTTCTTGACCCTTTGAGGATCTGTGTTAAATACGACTACAGCGGCTGGCGGGGATTCATCCGTCTGTACCTCCAACGCCGACTTCACCGGCTTAAAGTGACAATGAATTATTCAAATTAGAGCGCCTGGAAATTTTTGATAGGCTATTTTTAGCGCGGCATCTGGTTGGTTGCCAAAAGCTATGGGTTTAGAAGGGTTCCCCGAGCGAGCGGGCTGTCATGTCACAGCAAGCTGTATAATGAGGAGGGGAGGAAGTGTGTGAGCGGGGAGACAGTGATGGAGAGAGGGAGGGAGGGAGGGAGGTGGTGGTGGTGGTGGTGGTGGGGGGGGGGGTGGAGAGAGCAACAGCAAATCCTCCTGTCATGTGGAAACGCTTCTTCTTTCTTTCTTTCGTTACGAGTCGGCGCTCTGTTTTCAGCGCAGCTCGCTCCCCGTCCGTCCAGCATCAGTTGTTGATTCTCAATTAGCGAACGAAAACAAACAATTTATTGAAACCCATCCTTTCTGTTGAGTGAGTGACAGCAAACCCCCCCTGCTTTTGTTTTGTCATCTGTCTACGCAACAAAAACAAAAAAAAATCCCTCTTTTATGGGTGTTCGGGGAAGAGAGAGAGAGGGAGAGGGAGCGAGGGGGAAACCCTTTCCTTCTCCCTGCCAAAGGACACAACCGTTCATTTTCCTCTCCTCCGCCTCCCATCTCTCTCCCCTCTCCACCATCTCTCTGCCTCTCTCTCTCTCTCTGTCTCTCTCTCTTCACACTTGCGATTCACCATCTTGAGCTGTCAAAAAAAGAAAAAAAGGTGCCGTTACCATGGCGGCGGCTGATCAAGGGAGAAGTGCAGCCCTCTGTACGACAAAAACATCCTTTTGTTTGGGGACTTGGTTGCAGTGTAGGACGATTCATTAGCAGCCTCCTCTCTGATTTTCCCTGGGACTCGTCAGCGGCGCCGTCCTCCCAGGCACTCGCTTTATTTTTATCCCGCTTTATTTAATAAAAGAAATATCATCCAGCGTCGTCTCTATAGAATATGGCTGAGATGAAAATCAATTACTTGGCGGTTTAATTATGCATGCGCTACGGCGGTCTTTAAATGAGCCACTCGGCTAACTACACTACATAATGTTGATTTAACCACTGTTTAATTTTAGAACGGGGGGAACTTGATGTGACAAAACGTGCAAATACACACATCACGTCTGCTTCCCAGCATGCACCTTTTCTTTTCCTACAGACTTGGCACAGCATGTCTAAGCAGATATACTGAATATATCTCTAATGGCTTGTATTCTCAAAAAGAGGATCGTTCAAGTGTTCCTTAAGGCGCATCATACTGTAGACGAGCACTATTTAAAGAACCGCTCCTTCCTTTAATAAGCTCTTCACTGCTATTTGAAGAAGCATCGGTTGCAGCGTCTGTAAGTGGCACCTCACTGTTTCCTCATCGCTCTTACATTTGCATTTTAGGCCTTTAGCTGACACTCTTATCTAAAGTGACTTACAATGAGTGCAGCAGCAGAAAAAGCGTAAATAAACATAAGGATTCAGCCTCGCCAGCCGCTGCTCCCTTCATGTGCACACCGCAGACGCTCAGAGGGTCAAGAAATAAATAAGATGCAAATCTGGCTGGTGTAAAACAGCCTCAGATACTCTTACAGGAGTTACTTTGTGATGAAGTGTTGATTTACCTTTCCCTCAACCTGCCTTGTCTACTTCTACTTCAGTTAGTGAGTTCCTACATTTCCCAGAATGCCTTTAGACAACCTCCAGAGAACGGGCGTGAACTTGTTGCATTCTCCGCTGTGGGAGAGAGAAATAGTGATAGCATACTAAGAGCAAGAGAGTGAGAGTTTTTCCAGTTGAGAAAAAGTGAGAGTTATCCCTTACTCAAAACTCAACCTGTCTTTTTTTTTTTTTACTTTATTTTTTCAAGATTTTATGCAAACAATGTACACTGAGCACTGAAGTCACGGATGTGTACATCAAAAGAAAAGACAATATTGAAAAAGGTAAATGGAAAGAATTAGATAAGATACAACAAAGAAGCACATATATATATAATATATATATAATAACAGTATAAAAATGAAAAAAAAGGGGTGGGGTACGAAAACTCAACCTGTCTTGTGGCTGCAGTGCATTCTGGTCTCTCTCCTCTTCTACGATGGATTTCTCCCTGTATGATTGTTGAATGTCTCTTGGTGCAAAATGGCGGCTCTAGAAAGAAGCCCTCGCTCTTTGATTCTGAGGGACTGACACCAAAACCTGACGTTTACCTGTTGATGTTTTAGATCGCTGTTAAACTCCATTGTAGCTGCTGGAAATATCTCAACACGACGTCACATCGTCTACGTTTGGCCAGTTATCTACAGGAATAAGCAAAATACACCACCGGACAACAAAATGGGCTCAGAAATGCAAAGTACAATTCCCAATAGCTGTTTTTCTAACCAGTGTTAAAGTGTTTTCGGGTGGATTTTTCATTAAAAACCAAGTGGACGCACTCATGCCCTTGCTATCACACTTTTACTGAAGGTATTTCGGTTGAAGCGGAGATGTTGCTGAACAGCAATATTTACATTTACCAGGCTTTTATCCGACACTCTTACCCAGAGCGACGTACGATGAGTGCAACAGTAGAATCAGCTGAAATCCCTCGATGACCAACATTACAGGCAAACAGTAGTGAGGAGTGCAGGGTCTGAGTCAGAGCGCACAGTCATGGGGAAGGAAATATGAGAAATCAGAGCTAAGCAGAGTGGTAGGAAGGATTTTTATTTATTTATTTTTTTTCAGACGAGAGCATGTTGGAGCAAGTGGAGGAGGAGGATATGGGAGATTTTTGGTTCTGTGATGGTTTGTTGTAGAACCTTCAGAATGAGAACGAATACCAGGATCACTTTCTTCACTAAGTACAATAAACATACACACATTTGTCTTGGATGTTGGATATTCAGATATTCTGTTAATCGGTTGGCGCATGTAAACGGCCATATCCTAAATATGGAAAACCTGAATATACTAGCTGGAATATACTGATGGTAACTGGTATATTCTAGCATGTAAACAATATCCTGTTTCCAGAAAATCGAAATAACGTGGCACTAATCAATACAGCAGGAAAACTATAGTACATTGGACTACCTCTACTGCCGAAATAATTAGTCGATTAATCAATTAGTCGACCGACAGAAAATGAATCGATTATATTTTTGATAATTGATTAATCGTATGTCATTTATCAAGTAAAAATACCAAACATTTGCTGGTTACAGCTTCACGAATGCTAAGATTTGCTGCTTTTCTCAGTTTCATATCATTATAAAATGAATACTTTGGGAGTTTTTTTGCCTGCTGGTCAAACTAAGACAAGAATCATTTTGGGCTCTGGTAACTTGTGGTGGGCATCATGTCATTATTTTAACACTTTATAGACTAAATGACTAATCAATTAATCGAAAACTTAACAACTCATACAGTGACATAAATGTCATGGCAGTCTATATAAAAAGAATGTGAGAGATTGTGATTTTAACCTATAAAATGACACCTTATATGTGTGTGTGTGTGTGTGTGTGTGTGTGTCGCACACATCACCTCGCCTCCTCAGGCTGAAACCCCCTGTGTGACAGGTGAAGCATGCAGGTGACAAGTGCAGCAGAAGGAGCTGCATGTATACATTTTTCCACAGATGTCAGGCTGTTTCTTTGTGTGTGAGAGAGGAGGGAGGGGGTGAGAAAGAAAAGAGAGAGAGAGAGAAAGGCTGCGTTCACACCAAGCATGTTTGGAGCGGTTTATTTGAACTCTGGAGCGTTTACTCCGTTTACTAGTTTGGTTCATTTGTCCAGGTGAGAACAATGTCATCATCTCAGGTGGCACCAAGTAACGGCCCCAAGATGCCTGAAAAGGAATACGTCACAAGTAGTTTGAGGGAGCGAGAGAATACACCATAGATCTTCGGCAGGTTGAATCTGGACTGGAGGTGCATTGATTGCAAGTCTGTCTGGCTGTAGGGAATGTCACACAGAAGGTCTTTCAGCTTCTCGAACTTGACGAAATATTGGATCATCAGCATCCTCACGCAGCTCAGGAATGTGTATACCCCAACCAAGTTGTCCCCCGGCAGGCTACTCAGTACTCTTGCCAGCACCTGTGGAATCCAAGGCATTAAAACACTGGGGCGATGGATTTGCCCTGGAGAACCTCGTAGAAGTCCTTCAACCCCCAGTAGACTCAAAGCCGCAAACACTCCTCCACATCCTTCCCGACCCGCTGTACCATCACACGAGCACGGCCAAACGTACAGGGGACAGGGAAGGACTGCTGCTTGGCTATATCTTGCACAAAGGTTTCCAGGGAGACGCTGCCCTTCCCCGGACACTCTGAACCTTGCAGATGCGTGATACCGATGCGGTCATTCCTCTTCTACAAATCCATCAGCAGGATCTTCAGAAGGTGTCCTCGGATCACTCCTGATGGTGCTTGTAGTGCATCAGACAGAGGAAATACGCGATGGATCCGCAGGGCCTGGAGGGGATCCCTTGTCCAGCCAAGTTTGGCGGCACAATCCCTGCACTGGCACCAGAGTAGGGGACGCTAGACCAAGCACCCCTCTCCGTTTGGTGGCACTGTTGTCGCCGAGTGAGCTTGTGCCCAATGCCACACTGAGCTGGTAGCCAGAACTGGAGAGGGGGTGGCCGTAGAACACCTCCTCCAGTGCCAACTCATGCTGATAGGCACGGCAGGTAGCCTCGTAGCCACCCATGCCCACATGGCTCTTGAACAGACTCCTCAGCTCTGCGATGAATGCTAGCACACTCTTCATGATGGTCAGCAGCCCCTGTCCATTACTGGTCTCATCATGAAGGGTGATCAGCAGCAGATGGTGAGCCATGAGGTCCACAAGAGCTTCCTCACTGAACACGTCGGCAGTATTGAACACTGACGGGATGCCGTCGGCCACCTCCAGGACTGCGACCTGCTCGCAGCGGGTCATGCCTCGGTTCACTAACTTCAAGATGATGTCATCCATGAGGTCAAGGTACTGCAGTGCACGGCTTACAACAGCCTTGTTGAATTCTGGATGACCCAATGCCATGGTTCTGATAGCACTGCTCACGGGGTGTTTGAAGGGATTGCTCACATGGATGTGGGGAGTGGTGACGTACAGCTGCAAGAAATTGACGAATTTTGCCGTCGAGATCTTGCGCAGTCTCCTGTCAATGTCCATGGGCTTTCCATCCAGCGTGGTAGTGAGGTTGCAGGCTTCATGGAAAGACAAGGTGTTAAAAATCATCCCATGAAGGCCAAAGCGTCATCACATGACATGGATGTCAGGGCCCTTGGACAGCAGTACACAGGCTGCATGTACTGATACCCTGACAGCCATGGGCATATAGACCACCTGGGCCAGATCCAGTTGCTCCGGCGACTTTTGGCCAAATTTGTAAAGAGACAACAACAATGTAGCGAGCAGAAACTTTTGATCCTCCTTGACGACAGCCATCTTTGCCAAGTTGTTGAGGTTTGTTTTCTGCAGTGAGGGTCTTGCTAGCTCGGCTGGGGGTAGGGCCTTCAACAGCTTCTTGTACTCGTCAACAAGACCTTGACAGAAGTCAGCGGTTTTGCGACGATACACAATTTGCTCCCTCAAGGTCCTGTCAAAGTTGGCGCCAAACGTGGGGAGCAGGGTGAGGATCAGGCAATAGCCACCATCCACAATCACCATCAGGATTCCTTGCATCTTTTGCGAGGCTGAGAGGGCTTCCCCCGACCTTGCACTTTAAGGTGTTTTTTAAGGATGTTCCAGTGGCCAGTGATGTTCGCCATGTGGACCGATGGCAGAAGCAGATGGTGCAGGTTTGCCTTCAACCCACTTAGGCGCTTGAGTTCCAGCACCACTCCATCCAGGTCGTAAGTAAACGTGAAGAAGTCACTCGCATCCGGAACCAGGAGCGGGTTGTTCCGCACGTCGACCTCCTCCTCCTCCAGGAACCTTTTGGGGTCCTCCTTGCAGTATTTGAAGGCTGCCAGCAGAGACGTCGTGTTGTCCTCAGCCACTTCGGTGAAATAAGACATGGTGTCTTAGTGAGCATTGGACACAAAATGGTGATTGATTCTGAAATAAGATAAGAATAGCAGTAGTGAGTGCAGCAGTTCCTCATGCTTGGAAAGTCCAGCAGAACAAACCACAGTCTGGACTGATGCTCATATTCAGGTATTTCTTCATGTGTTCAAACACCAGAGAAGAAGAGACAGACAAAGTTCATCATGCTTAGCTAAAATTAGCTAGGTACACCACCCCCCACTGCCAAAATCTCCAACCTGGCAGGATGACAGGTTACCAAAACTCTGCCCAATAAACAAGCTACTTGTGAGTCATGTGACTTTTGTTTACAAGCCCTGGTTCGCTTGTAACTGGGGAGAGTGAACAAAGAGAGAGAGAGAAAGAGAAAAAGAAAGTGACAGAGAGAGCGAGGGAGGGAGGGAGAGAGATGTTTCTGTCATTAAGTAGATGATCAGTGTTGCTCCCTGGTGTGTTGTCAGTAACATGGGTTGGGTTGGTAGGTGGGGGGGGTGGGGGGGCTTTGAAGAGACACAACACCACTGAGTGACAGACACAGACGGAGGGATCTCTCTGCCTGGGGGGCTCCGCTTCCGGCTGGAGCTTTGCTGTGTGTGTGTGTGTGTGTGTGTGTGAGAGAGTGTGTGACAGTGTGTGTGTGTGAGAGAAAGAGAGGAGGGGGTATGGTTGGGTGCATTTTTATCTCTGCGCATACGTTTATATATCCAGTGATGTCGTAAATCAAAAGGTGTGTAAGCTGTGACCTCCAGTCGGTGATCATCATAAGGAAAACAACCACCAATATCAACAAAAATCTATTATAGTTTCAGAAAACTATTAATTTTTCCTTTTTTTTCCTCTTAAAAGAGCAATTTTACATCAATTTGATACTATTTACTAGGATGTATATTATGAATTTATGTCCTAAAGATTTATATCGGCCTAAACAGGTGGATAAACTCTATTTTGCAATTAAAACAAGTGGGTAAACTGGGTTTAGGTGGGTTTACCCTCCACTACATCCCTGTTTATATGCATGCTGTGTTTGTATTGTGTACAGTAACGGTGTGTGGCGTGTGTGGGACTGTGTGGACGTGCGGTTTTACACGGACATTGCGTGTGTGCAGCGGACAAGCTTTACATCCTGATTGAAATTATAGGAGAGCAATCAAGCAGAAACAGAAGGCGAACCAAACCCCACAGGTTTAATTATGTCAGTGTGTAAACGTGTATATGTATGTATGTGTGTGTGTGTGTGTGTGTGTGTGTGTGTTGGAGATCTGCCTTGGGTCCCCTCGGCTTGATGATGTCACAGCAGCTTACTGGTGCTGCTTACTGGGAGGAGAAGAACCAAACCAGTATGGCGGTGGATCGTCTCTCTCTTCACACTGGGACTGCACAGCTTCCACCCATAGTGTCAAACAGATGGTGGCGGTCCTGAGGAGGTGTGTGTGTGTGTGTGTCTGTGTGTGTGTGTCTGTGTGTGTGTGTGTGTGTGTGTGTGTGTGTGTGTGTGGAGCGAGCGTTCTGATTGGCTGAACCGGCAGGGCGGTTTCTGAAACGGAGCCTCAGAAAAGCGCTGGGCTGCCTGGATGAGAAGGATGGGAGGGGAGGGGGGGGGGGTATTTTTCAGTGGGAGGATGCCAAGGTTTGCCCATCCAACGTGTTGCTGTGCCAACAGATGAAGGGATGTGCGAAAAGAAAAAAAAGAAAACAACAACACATGAGCGACCCATGAGGGATAGTTCTTTTCTTAGATTTCCAAATGTGAGCGCAGGAGCTACCAGGATTCACCATGTAATGCTTCAGATACCAGAGAGGGCTCAATGAGCTTAATGCTGTTAAGCCTTAAAGTCACAGTGAAATGAAAAATTGACTTTGTACCTTGTTAGCTGATTCTCTATATCATAATGTATAGCTATTTAACAATAAATGCCCAAAAACCTACAGCATTTTTATTTTCTTGCATTTTTATCATGATTCTTTACTTCAGATTTTTGAACAATCCCCCTCTGAAACCTGCAATTTTACAACTTTGAAAGTGGCAACATGGTAGAGTGATGCACCCCTAGTTTAATACATCCATGGTTCACCCCCCAAAAATCCTGTTTCCCTTGTTGCATGGTGGCTAGAATTTGTTCATTTTCAAGAATCTGGAATTTGTGATGACTGGTGTGTCCAAAACTTCTGACTGTCAGTGTATTTGTAGATGTTTTCCACAGTTTACCCACCTTTTTTTGCCTCCACCACACAACCCACAGACAGATACAGCACTGCTCTCCAAGCTTTTATTTTCCACCCGCGTGCTAATGTGACGACCATCGCGGCGGATCGGTTTCTGTTTACAACCTGAGGGCCGCATAGCTCCAGTGTCAGCGTCCCGGGCCGCCCGCTCTTCTCCGGCTGCGGGCCAAGTGGCAGATGTAATCTGCCGGGGGACTGTGTGCGATCGAAGCTGTTGGGTCTGCCGTTTGCCTCATGTCTCCAGCCTCGGCCGCGGACAGGCAGACTTCCAGGGAGCGGCGACGTCTGTGAAAAACGACGTGATTATGAGGAAGGCCTCGCTTCTGCTGTACTGTGACAGCAGTCGCTTCCCGTCAGTGTTTCGGTTGGCTGATAGAGCCGCTGACTGGATGTGTTAAGTCCTAATAAATCACTCTGTTGGTGCAGTATATCTCTTACTCACCATATACACAGCTTCCAGTTCAAGCGTTTACATAAAAGATTACGTGTCATTTAGAGTTATTGCCTATTTACTGCTAGTTTACATTTCTCTAGTCATTTTCCAATGCATGCCATACTGTGTGTCTTTAGATGTTTAACATTTACTTGTTTTTCGTCGTAAAATACATACAGTACTGTGCAAAAATTTTGTCTTAGATTTTGATTTATTTGTTTTCTGCATTAGTGTGTCAGTAGACTCCTCTTTATAGTCAATTTTTGGATATTTAGAAACTTTTCATTTCATTATTTTTGAAAGCATCTTCACTTTATGGATTTTTTTTTATATGTGCGTATAAGACTTTTGCACAGTGCTGTACTTTGCGGTGTCAATCAGCGTGCTGTCTTCGTATTCTCTGTCAGATCAAATCCCCAACCTTTATAAAAAAGGGTTTACAGGGTGGCGTAGTCGTTACAGAGACCGTCCCGTGACTGAAAGGTCAAAGGTTTGATCCCTAGGCATCAACAGCTACCCGTCCTATCAAATTGTCCTTGAGCAAGACGCCGAACCGCTTAATGCCAAATGCCTTAAATGTAATGAAGAACAGGAATGAAAATCGGGGGAGAGTCCTGAGGCTAAATTAGATTTGCACTGTTCGGAGATGGACCTTCACAGAGGGATTTATAGAAGAAGTGTGGGTTCATTCAGCATGCAGGGCGTGTCTGCGCTGGAAATCAGCATGGAGAGAAGCATGTGCCTGTTGCAATCACATGGTCGAGGAGCGGCTTTGCATTTTTAATATCTATCATAAATAACCTTGTGTGTGGATGGGTGGATGTGAATGTAAGGGTGTCTGTGTGTGTGTGTGTTAGTGTATACTGTGTATGCATGTGCGTTTGGCGTCTCGCTTGTGTAATGTGACATGAGTCAGCTGTTACAGGCCGGTGTGCCGGGGGGGAGGGGGGGCCGGGGGTGTGGGGGGAGGGGGGGGGGTGATAGATCCTCTCTCGGCAGAAGCGAGCGCGAGACAATTACACCCCAGCACGAGACAGCAGTTGTCATTATTTGGCACAGCGTCCAGGCAGGCGAGGGAAACAGCTCAGGTAGTCCTGCTGTCCTGATAAGAGAGAGAGAGAGAGAGAGAGAGAGAGATAGATAGATAAAGACAGAGAGAGAGGGGGGGAGATAGAAAGGAAAGGAAATAGGCCATTGATTCTGAGCCATGCTTTGCTCTGTATACTAAATATAAAAGGTTATTTAATTTATTTAAATGCAGAAACAGAGAACACCATCACATGTTGAAACTACATTGTGCACTGGGAATATTGTTATTGTATGTTTAAAAGAAAAATCCACTTAAAAATACAGCTATAGGTGATGTACTTTGCATTTCTGGGCCCATTTCGTCATTTACCTTTGTATTTTTCTTCTTCCCATGGATAACTGGCCAAACATACACAATGTGCTGTCACATTAAGATATTTTGGGCACAGCAACAATGGAGTTTGACATCAGAAAATGTGTCAGGATGTAAAACATCAGCGGTAAACGTCAGGTTTTGGTGTCAGTCCCTCAGAATCAAAGCTTCTTTCTAGAGCCGCCATTTTGCACCAAGAGACGTTCAACAGTCATACAGGGAGAAATCCATCGTAGAAGAGGAGAGAGACCAATTTCTCCGCACACACAGTTGCCTCAATAGACCAGAATGCAATGCAGCAACAAGACATGAGTTTTGAGTAAAGAGGTGCAACTCTTTCTTTTTCTCAACTGGAAAAACTTGCTGTCTTGCTCTCATAATGCTGTCGGTGTTGCTCTCTCCATCTACATGTATAACCAACAGCTGAATGCAACAAGTTCAGGTTAACAAAAGGAATTCTGGGAAATGTAGGAATCACTAACTGAAGTAGAAGTAGACAAGGCAGGTTGAAGGAAAGTGGATTCACCAAAAAAATAATTACAACAATCCATCACAAAATAAGTTCAGGAGTAGTGGAATCTTCCTTTAAGGCTGAATGTAGTTCAGTGTTGCTGCTTGTCAGGCACACTGAATAAGGCAAAAACATTTATATAAAGTAGCGGTTGTTGTGCTGTTTTGACCTTGATTTTGTGAACATCTGAATGAGAAGGCTGCTGTGGGCTTGTGAGTAAATGGATGACATTTTCAATATTATCATGCATTTTCTTTAAATAAAACATGTGAGGTCAGATGCTCTTGTCTGGCTCCAAAATGTAGAATGTCGATGCTGCGTCATTTTCACATTGCATGTACTTTGGCGAGTATCTTGAGTATCTATAAATTAATTTCTGGGTTCTACAGTCTGGGTTTTGTAGAATGAATGCCTACTTCATTCATTTTTCACCTCTTCTTGTGGAGTAAAGTCAAAAGTATTCATGTCTAAGCTCCATGAGTAACCCCATAAAATTGAAGGAGTCGTTTTGGAACATGCCGTGGCTTTAAAAAAGAAAATAGGTAATGAATGAGCAGGATAAAGGCACGCACTGCAGGATGACAAGGACACATATATAATATATGGAGAGAGTGCATGCTACCGGTGGCAGAGTGAACACACGCATTCAGCTCAGGAGCAGGGTGACCCAAATAGTGGCAATGATATTTTGAGAGCGTGTGAGTCATGCAATCCAAAACAAGGCAGGGTGTGAAACGACTTCTTCAGAGCTCAGTAGGCAGAGCGGAGAAGTGGATGGGTCGTGGGAGGAAGGTGGAGAAGGAGCATAGTAGGCTCCATGTGTGGAAATCTGCTCCGTCTAGCTCTCTGGGAGAGTCGTGGATGTTTGCAAATTCAGGCCGAGCTGCTTCCAGGGCGGCAGTGACAGGTGGCCGCTTTGAAACACTTCGCAAAAGGTTATTAGAAGTATTCATTACCAAAACAAGATCCATGCATCCTGAAAAAAAAAAAAGGATCCAGTCTGTAAACATGTTATCATTTGGTCGACCAATGATTAAAGTCACCTAAAATCTTTTTGAACAAATCCTGATTATTTTAAATTGTGTGTTATCATTTTGTAAAAGTAGGTCTCAAAAGTAGGTTTCAAATGGTTGATATCTCAATTTAAAAAATAGGGAAATAATTCTGCACACTGCAAATAAAAGGCTAGGACAAAAAAAGTCTAGTTAAAAAAAACGAATTTATTGCATAAGTGCCCAACTGAAAGGTGCAAGTGAAAAAAGAAATATATGTACAAAAGAACTAGGGAGCAAACGTTTTTAGCTACATGCTGTCCTAGCCTTTTATTTGCAGTGTGCAGAATTATTTTCCTATTTTTCAGGTTTATAATAATTCATCTTTCATCTTTCCTTTTTTCTCTGATATCTCAAATTGGAATTAAACTATCTTGAGTTTCATGATTTTCATGTTGGTGCATTCTGGGCAACCCATTTTGAGTGTTATTGTCATGGTTATAAAAATGTATATCTCATTTACTTGGTGCCATTGAGCCCCCCACCACTCTCATCTCCCTGTCCATTTCCCGTCCTCCTCGCCATTTACAATTTAATATTCCTGCAATGCCAACAAATCGAATCCTCGATCCATGACGTCAGCATGTCCGTCACCCTATCCTCAAGCCTGTGTAGTTGGCGACCAGCGTCCCAATAAAACACCTTATTTCTATGCGTCCCTGCATGTTGGCAGTAAATGTGAATCAGGGGGTTAACAAATAGCACCCAGGAGGACTATTTAGGCGTCTCTGTCCCTGCCTGACTTTGCCGTTGGACACTGCTGCCCAGACACAAAGGGGAACAATTGAGAAAAGATGGCTTCCATTTGTATAGCCAACAAATAATGCAGGGCAAAAAAGATACCTAAAAAAAGATTGTTGTGGTGCGGTTGTAGGTCAGTTCAATGTTTTAAGTAAAAGTGAATAGTGTGATAAGGTGGATTTGTTTCCAAATTTAGCTTACTGTGACACAGTAAGCTGTTTTGTCTTTAGCCCTTCCCTCTTTGGTCCTAGTTGCTCCTCCAATGCACTGCGAGTTCTCTCTCAGCTCAGTGAACCTACACAAACAGCTGGTTTATTGGCTTCGTTAGCTAGCTAGCCAGCAGGCTAATTTAGCAAACCAACTGATAATGTTAACATGCGACGACTAGCCGCTACTAACCTAACACTCGTTAAAATATGTTGACAACAGAACAGTGATGAATAACCAGATACTGTGGTTAGCTAGCTAGCACACTGACATCTAAACAAAAAATCGATCAAATTATCAATTCCCAGTCAAAAACAGCACAGAAATTAACCACATCTATTCAATTCTGTTGAGACGGAAAAGTCATACATTTAGAAACACAAACAGCTGTTCACAGCTATTGTCGCCCAAGAGCTGAAGACCTCCAAAATGGCCGCCAGAGGGCGTGTTACATTACCTGAAAGGCCTCTATTGGATAGGAAGGGATTAATGAATGAAACCTAGCTTAAATAGAGGAAAGGCATAGGTGGGTGGGGGTTTATAGGCTTAAGTCATGTACCTACAGTCTTTATGTTTTAAATTGACTCATGTTATATGTTATCCCACTTTTTCCTGTACTGTTTTTATTGAGCTTTACTGAAAACATTCAAAGACAGGGTAAAACATACAACGATGCACATGTAGACGTGGCAAAACAAAAACAAATGTATGAAGCATACTTAACATGCTAAAACATAATCAAACATTGGGACATATGCACACCCCAAAATACCATGCCCCATTCCCCACTGCACTGCTGAATTACATTTGTTTGTTTGGTTGGTTTTACCACTTTCCTCTGTGCTTTATTGCTAACTGCCCCACATATCAATAGCAGTAAATTAAATCTGACTGCATCTGCATTCCCATGCTACATTCCCACAAGGAGCATGGGGTAGAGTGTGTTTATTTGTTGCTCTTGCTAATAGATTGCTCCTCTCTCTGGAGTCCATTCAAATTGATGCAAGTTAATTAAAGTTGCCTTAGTTCTCTGTCTTTCTCAAGAGTAAATGAATGAAATTGAATTTTCAGTATCTTGGTATTGCTCGTACACCAAGCCAGTGTATAGAACATAATGGTTCAAGCATCTGAAATGGCAGAAATGAATTATTGAATTTGTATTGATGTCATTCTGTTTTTCTCTTTTCTCCTCTTTCTAATCTCCTCTTCTCTCTTCTCTTCACCCTCCCCTCTCTCCTCTACTCTCCTCTCTTGTAGTTTGTTGCCTTTGCATCTTTGTTCTTCATCTTGGTCTCCATCACCACCTTCTGCCTGGAGACCCATGAGGCTTTCAACACCATCATTAACAAAACCGACAAAGCGCGGAATGACAGTCTGTCGGACCTGGGCCCGCAGTACGAGATTGAAACTGACCCGGCGCTCACCTACGTGGAGGGCGTTTGTGTCTTCTGGTTTACCATCGAGTTCCTGGTGCGTGTGATCTTCAGCCCGGACAAGCTGGAGTTTGTAAAAAGCGTGCTCAACATCATCGACTTCGTGGCCATCCTGCCCTTCTACTTGGAGGTAGGGCTGAGCGGCCTTTCATCGAAGGCAGCCAAGGATGTGTTGGGGTTCCTCAGGGTGGTGCGCTTCGTCCGTATCCTGCGTATCTTCAAGCTAACGCGTCATTTCGTGGGGCTGAGGGTTCTGGGCCACACGTTAAGGGCCAGCACCAACGAGTTCCTGCTGCTCATCATCTTCCTGGCGTTGGGGGTGTTAATTTTTGCCACGATGATCTACTATGCCGAGCGCATCGGCGCCAGCCCCAACGACCCCACCGCTAGCCACCACACCATGTTCAAGAACATCCCTATTGGCTTCTGGTGGGCCGTGGTCACCATGACGACACTGGGCTATGGCGACATGTATCCACAGACGTGGTCAGGCATGCTGGTGGGCGCGTTGTGCGCCTTGGCAGGGGTGCTGACGATAGCCATGCCCGTGCCCGTCATCGTCAATAACTTTGGGATGTACTACTCGCTGGCCATGGCCAAGCAGAAGCTGCCCAAGAAGAGGAAGAAGCACATCCCACAGGCGGTGCAGGGAGGCTCCCCCACCTACTGCAAAGCCGATCTCAACACCACCTGCAACAGCACCCAGGGCGACCTGTGCCACGTCAAGGGGAGCAGGGTGCTAGAACGCAACCGCTCAGGTAAGACCGCCACGCGACCACACCTCTACACTGCAGCTCAGGCTACGGTCTCTCAGCAGCAGCAGGGAGGGGGTTATTTATGTAACTACAAGGGGAATCCATAAGGGACTTCATCTCAGGTACAGAGCTATGGCCGTTTGACAGATTCCCCCCCGAGACTAGAAATACTTTTCCCCCTCGAGAGTCACAAGCACCATGGCGGCTTCCCCATAAAAGATTGAGCGCTTTCGCCTCGCAGCTTTGCCTTGTCTCCGGTTGCCACAGTGATAAGGGAGGCGATGCGAAAGGTATTGAGAGTGGGAGATGAGAGTGATTGTGTTGAAATATTTCATGTTGATAAGAATTCAGTTGGAGAGGGAAGCAGTCCCAGTGTTGAAGTCTTTTTTTTTTTCAGTAGGGATTGTTCATTTGTTGTTTGGACCGTAGGTGGCTGTTTTTCCCTCTAGGCTCGTGTCAGTAATTTACTCTGACACATCTGATATTGATGGAAATTAGTGTTGACCTCAGTATACTGACTTACTTTGAATTCTAGTACAGACACTCCTGAGGGTAGGTGCACACTCCGGGTTCCTCACAGTCTACTTGTTTATTAGGTCTGAAATGCTTATATTTAATAAGCATAGAATAATTCATGTTTCAAATGAATGCAAAAACAGAATCAATCTGCTTTAGTCGCCTGTGAGATTTCCTTAGAAGTAATTTGAAATACAAAGTCTGGAAGGTTTGTTTCCTGTTTTGCGTCCCCAAGACCGCCTTATGCCTTATGTTTGCATTTGAAAGGTTTTATTCCATATATAACAATTTTGGACAAATGCAAGGAGGGAATATATATATATTGTGTGTGTGTGTGTGTGTGTGTGTGTGTGTGTGTGTGTGTGCGTGTGTGTGTTTAACATTTAGCATTTTTGGTTTTCCAAAATGGGTATATTTCAATAGATATGTATATACAATGTTGATTGAAGTTGATTGAAACAAACAAGCTTTGTTTGACAGGATTGATTCAATATCATTTTGGGTATATATGACGTATTGTTTTGGGTATATATTACATATTGTTTTGGGTATATATTACCTATCATTTTGGGTATATATGACATATTGTTTTGGGTATATATTACATTATATTGAAATATAATATTTTGGCTAACCTACCTACGGCTAATTTTCAAACTGTCATTTTAATCAACTTGCTGCCTGATCCTGATTTTCCTAAAAGCTAAAATGTGGGAAAAAAAATTGAATTGAATTGAATTTAATTAGTGCTGCAGAAATTCTCTATAGGATGGATGTTACTATATGAATATTGTTGTATTATACTGATAATTTTTATAGAATATCAATATTATTATGTTATTGTTATACTGTATATATATTTAGACTCCCAAATGCCTGACAAATACAGACATCTCTTGAGTAAAAACATGTTTTCCATCCTTGTAAGCCCTCTGATTGGCTGGTGAGAGCACGGTGTGAGTCTCTCCCATCGACTCCCATGCACACCGTATGACCTTTGACCTCTATTGTGCTGCACAGTGGCGCTTGTGACATTTGGTGCCATGCTTTTAATGTGGGAGGCTGTTTGATGTTTGTCATGACTGTCATCTCTTGACCATCCCTTCGCACCCTCCTCCCCCTCCCCCCGACACACCCTCATAACCCCCCCCCACACACACACACACACACACACACACTCCCCCACCTCCCCTCGGCTCTCCACCCCATCACCCTTTCTCTCTATGCTTGGATAGAGCTGAAACGTTCCCGGAAGTAAGTTTCCCATTCATTTTTTCCATAGGGAATTTGATTATTAGCTGTAACATTTTAAAGGTGCAAGGCAGATTTACCACGAGTTATCACATTGTGAAACGGATATACTGTATATGTTCCTGTAGACGCCATCTGTCAATCTGATCTCAGCTTTGTTGTTAAGAAATTGTTTTATTCCTGAGTTCCTTGTGTAATAATTACCCCACAGGCTTTAGCAAGTTCCCCACCAATCAGAGAGGCCGCTGTTACTCGTATGGCGCCTTCATGTCATATGGGAAGCCTGCCGACATCGGTGGATTCCCTGCTATGTTTACCCATTTATCCAAACTGTATTAACCACTAGAACATTGATGTGAACGTTTTTTCCCAGTCGGCAGGTCGTATTTACAGTAAATCCCATATGACATGAATGTTAGAAACGTTACCCACTCCAAAGTTGCACGCGGTTGAGATCCAGACCAGAGCGAAGTAACGTCGCCTAGCAACCTGTATCAGTGATTGACGACGCTCCATCGTGGTTGAGGTGAAGTGATGAGGAGAAGGGTGTGCAAAATCATTACAAATCATTAAACACTACCATATTATTACATATTATTCAGCATCACTGTTGAAGATAAGGGAAAGAGAATCGATGACATCACTCTGTACTGTATGGGATGAGTCGTTCATTCCCTCCAGTCTTGTTCCCTTGCCTTTTTTTGTCATATATTTTTTTCTGAATCTATTGTTATAAGCTTGTGATTCCTCTCATAGCTGGTTGGTTCGGCTCAAAGCTTAAAGCTCTTCATATCGAGATTTTCTGGGAAAATGAATGGGAAATTTAGTTCTAGAACCCAGCCCGCTGAAAAAGGAACGTTTCAGCTCCGTAACCCGTCCCGATTGGTTTCCCGCAGTTCTGTCGGCGGACTGCAGCGGCGGGAGCGACCTGACCATGTCGCCGGAGGAGAGGGTCCCGATGCGGAGATCCAGCACCCGGGACCAGGACCGCCGGAGCGGGGGGACGTGCTTCCTGCTCGCCGCTAGTGACTACACCTGCCCCGCAGACGGAGGGATCCGCAAAACAGGTAACCGCTTCTCCCCTCAGGACAGCTGCCATTACCCAGCATGCAATATGGAAATTATGAGGCTCTTTTACATGGCTTAGTGGAACTTTTATGTTTAAGTATCTATAAATTGATCATGCAAGCCATTTCATGAAAGCGGAGTATTGTCTTTATTTCTGGTAGAGCTGTAAAAGGCATGCAAGATTGTTATTGTCTATCTGAATCATTCTGAAATTCATGCATGTTGTTGTTCATTAATAGTGATTCATGTTTTATTCACTGTTCGTTGTTCATGCGCCTGGATTAGGTTTCATCTCAAGGGGATTTCCTGTGACTGTACTTGTTTGTATCGGTATGACTAGAATATTCTTTTAAAAAACTCAAAAAAGCAGAGCGTGAACCAGACATGTTTACCAGAAAAACACAAGATATCAGAGCACAACATGTTTTGAGTGAAGTTTAGAATAGATCTTAAAAGCAGTGAATGCATCAGTCAAGATCCTCATCCGCTGATCCGTATCCTTAGTGCCTGGGACACCAACATCCCTGGAGGGGGGGAGTCTGTATGTTCAGCCCTAGTCAGCTCAGGTAACGTAACCTCCGGACCCACGGGGAGCTGCTGCTGCTGCTGCTGCTGCTGCTGCTGCGGCTCCGCAGCGATACACAGCACAACTTTTTCGGCAATTCTGAGGGGCAACAGCGTCCGTGGAGCTGACTCAGAACTGTTGCTTCATTTACAATTTATTCAAGTTTTCTTGTTGCCAGGAAACACTTGAATAAATGTTTGACCCTGTGTCTCACTTTGTTGGCTGTTGCCAGGACCGTTGCGCATCTACATTGCCCAAATAAATTGCCTAGTGTAACATCAGCTTTAAGGTGATGATACACCAGCAAATGTTTCAGGCAGATTTGGGGCAAATTTGCAATGAAATGGGCAATGAGCATGAGCGATAGGGAAATGGTGGCAATGGGCAAAGAAGGCAAAAAATGTTCAGGGATGCCTGACAAATTTTTAGACTTGGAGGAATGAAAATGGATAAAGAAACATGTTTTCCTCCAATGAACTCATAAATGTCAGGTAGTTTGACTTCTTCATTCATATCATTACTGAAGTCACATCAAATTTGATACCGCAGTAGTGTAACATTTGCTGCTGCTAAAAGCAAGCAGTGTCTCAGCTGATCACCAGTAAACACATCATTCACATTCAAATCAAGTAAACATCATGAACTTGTAATTATAAGGTTCTGCCTGAGTGGAGTGCCGTTCTGATACTGAGCAACAAACATTTGACATCCCAGCTGGAAAACTGTTATGTACTTTCTTCCTTTTTAAATATTTAACCCCAAAAGGTTATTTAAAAAAAAATAACACCACACAGGCATTAAGTAACATTCAAAGATCATGAATATGTGGATAACGCAATTGTGATTTTAAAAAAACAAACAAAAAATGTCAGATAGAACCTTATAATTCCAAGCTCAGGATATGTTGTCATTACTAGGCATCAACATTTATAGGAATGAAGAAGTCAATTTACCCGAGTCAAAAGTTATGAGTTGACTCTTATCGCACCACCTGGACGACCCATTTCTTGCTTCTGATTGGACAATGTTGCAACTTTGCTGGCAAAGTTTGCTACAGATAAAGCTTGAAGAATACATTGTTTCCAATGAGAAATACTGCCAACAAAATTTGCCTTCAAATTTTGCTGTCAAGTTCGTCTGAAATATTTGCCTGTCAGTCATCGCCCTCAGTCCTGTCGCGGTGCGTCGGCGGAAAGGTCAGACTGACGAACACTTTGACCCGAGCTAAAGGTCGTCACGAAGTTCACATCTGTTAAATTCCCAGAATGCCTTGTTGCTGCTCCATGCAGTTTCAAAGGAATACTATAAAGGTCATGACCCAAAGTGTATAAACAGAGCAACAGACAGTAGAGCTGAGGTGATGCTGCAGTCAGCGTGGTACAGTAGGAGTTCGACGCCACCAAAATTTATCTCATAAAACACATTATTTTTGTAAAATACATCAGAGGTGGTAGAAGTACACAAATTCCTTACTCAAGTAAAAGTGCAAATACTCATCTAAAAATAAATTGGTAAAAGTTGAAGTACCATTTGAAATCCTTTACTCAAGTCAAAGTATAAAAGTGCATGGCTTAAATTTACTTAAAGTATAAAAGTAAAACTAGTCGTCTAAAAAAGTCATTTCTAATGAACTAAACTGGTTTTCTGTTGAGCGTTCCTCTGAATACCAGATGGTCTCTCAGCTCAAATCACCAACGTTAATTCTCTGCTCTCTTGCTGCTTCTCTCTTCTTCATGTTGCTTCTCTCTCTCTGTCCCTTTCCCTCCTTTATGGTGTCGCTTTGCCGAACAAGCAGCCAATCACATCCGTTGTTTGATGCAGAAAAAAAAAATCAGTAGATGATTTCCCGAGATTAACGAGTCCGTTTTGAAATGCAGTGAGTAAAAAGTATAGATTTTTCTTTTGAAATGTAGTGAGTAAAAGTAAAAAGTCTTCAGTGAAAGAAAAACAGATACTTGAAAATCTTACTTAAGTACAGTAACAGTTAAGTATTTTTACTTCACGTTACTTCCCACCTCTGAAATACATTAACGTCTCAGTCTCGTTTTGAACGGACAAAAATAACATTTAGGGAGCATGTAGAGCCTAAAGCGTGTTCGTCGGATTAATTCCTCCATTTTATCTCAGACATCTCGAGGCATTAACGTTGTTAATCTACACAGTAATGTGGAACTCTGCTAAGCCTCCGCTAATTGCCTCCTATCAGAAGTTAACTGCCTCTCCAGAAGGCGATCTGAACGCTGCTCTCCGTGTTATTGCTCCACATCCTGCTAAGCAAATTGAAGATTTTTTTTTTATTGAATTTAGGGCGTATTGAACATTACCGGGTTTTACAGTCGATGTCGTTCATATAAAAGGATAATACAATATTTAGGTTCACGTGCAGAGACGTATTCACGAACGCACTGCAGGATATGTATTATTCCGCCAGGGTTTCATCAAGAAAACCATCCTGCTCATGATGAAATTCAGATAATGTGTTGATGGTTGCAGCGTCTTCAGAGAGTCTGGCAGGTAAAGCGAAGTGCGGCCCCAGACCCTCCGGGGGGGGGGCAACAGCGGGGCTCCTCGCCAGCCGCGCTTTTTTTCGTCGTGGGCGGGCGTCCAGCTGCGCCTTCGTCTCTGCCGCTTCAGTCGGCGGTCGCAGTCGCCGCCGCCGCCGCGCCCGACGTTCTTGCATAAAACATGGGGTCCTTTCTACTCCCCGCTACCTGTTGGCGTACACCCAGGCTGCCCTTTGTTCCGCCCGCTCGGCTGGTTCTGAAGCGGCTGCGGTTTAATTTACACCCTTCCTCTCTGTGAAACAAATGGTGCCGTATGCAGTATGGTAATGAGGCCACGTTTCCATTAGCTGTTCCTCATCAGTGTTTACGCCAGCTGATTGGCATGCTCCATTAATGATCTGGCTGCTTTGGCTTGCTTGTTTATTTTGCACAAAACGGCCGAATGCAAATTTGTCAGAGTGCGTCACGTGCTGCATCTTTAGAGGTTTCAGCTGTTGTACAGAGAACATTTGTAAAGATAATTTAAGCATCAGTATTTAAGGCCTTTTTCATTCATCCTCATCATCATCATTATGTATACTGTTTGGATGCAAGTCTATGTTATATTTTGCAAGTAATTTGCATGTTTTTAGTCTTAAATCACTTACTGTATATAAATACACTTGGGTTTCTATTTATGATTGTTGTGTATGTAACTCAATGTGCCAAAATGTGAATCAACAGTTTATACAAGCATTAGTAAACCAATCATCATTTGAGTTATAGAACATTTTTAGAAGATTTTATGGCAAGTTAATGCTTTATACATTTTTTGTGAGAGAAAATACTAATGATGATGTCATGAGATGAACCAATTATTTATGGATTATTCTTCAACACTGCTATTTTAAGAATAACATTAGCCCTAATATGACTCATGGATTTGACTCTTGCAAATTGTAGTTTTAGTTCTACAAACATTTCTCAGAAGCAGAGCTGCTCTGGAGGCAGAAATAATCTGATTGGTTGAATTAAACCTCAGTGGGCGGAGCCAAAGAGCCACATTTTTTCAAAGTGCAAATTAGCTAACTGACTGAGTGGCAAAGAAGGAACTCTGGTTAAGTCGTAAATACAAAATGTAAAAGGTAATTACTCATTTTTTCCATTCATTCATGACCATGGCATTCATGATGTTGAAGGTCAGCAGCTAGCTAACTAGCTTACCTAGACAGCTATAGGCTAGTATGGCTAGTTTGAACTTGAAGGTCAGATAACTTAGTATGGATAGACTGTATTTTTTCAGTTAGAAGCAGAGCGTTAGGCTTCATAATATTAGCTTCCTCCTCTCTTACCTCTTGTCTTTTTCACTGGACTTCAGTTACTTAGCCAGAAAAACTGTGGTTCTTTGGCTCCGCCCACTGAGGTTTAACTCAACCAATGAGATCATTTCTGCCTCCAGAGCAGCTCTGCATCTGAGAAACGTTTCCAGCACTTAACTAAAACTCTAACCTGCCTGACTCTCATTGTCAGAAAATGTTTTGTGCATGCTCTCACCATGCAGTATGTCTCACTCCTGTCTCCTGTCTTGTCCCGGTTCACTCGGCTGGCTTGGACTTGGACCGTTGCCTGCCTGCCTGCCTGCCTGCCTGCCTGCCTGTGTGTGTTCATGTCCTGTTCCTGCACAACCACCACCACCACCACCACTACCACCACCACCACCTCTCTGTCGCCCCCCATCTGAAGGCTATGAGAAATCCCGGAGCTTAAACAACATAGCGGGCATGACTGGCATGGCTGGTAACGCCCTGAGGTTGTCTCCTGTGAGCTCGCCCTACGGATCGCCCTGCCCGCTGCGGCGCTCTCGCTCCCCCATCCCCTCCATCCTGTGAGAAGTCTGGCCCAACCACTCCCCCAAAATAAGCCACCTCCCTTTGGTATTATAGCTGAACTCTGTAATAGATATTGTGAATAGTGGTTAAGTACTTTGTAGCTAAGACTAATGTTAGCGGCTTGGGCTACCTGAGCAAATCTTCACTCTCCCCTTTCCCTGAAGGTAGATGTGCTTAGCCAACTTCCTAAAGTAACTTGTTAGTTCTCCTGTCACTTGGAGTTCCCTTTAGTTCAATATCGTCGTACTTTAAGACTTGCAATAAATGGACTCTGACTGGTGGCTTCAGAAGTAGCAGCCATAACATTTAATAAAGGACATATTAATAATCAGGGATATTAGATGTTGCTATATTTAGATACCTTGAAAAAGATGTGCTTCCAAAAAGAGAGAGATGTCACTTCATGTTAACCTCATATGACTGTGACTTTGTCTTTGGTTTGCTACTTTATTTTTGGGTTAGGGAGGGAGGGGGGGGGGGCAGGTTTGGGTGGAGAATTTGTCTTTTGGACTGTGTTTCGATTCACACAAGCACATGCACAGTCTGTCGCTCTTCACCTGCTGCTGGGCCTGCTCATGTTTGCATGGATCATCCTGTACCATCGTCTGCAGCGCTGTGGCGAGGGGAGGAGGGCCGAGGAGACAGTGAGGAGACGGTTTATGTTGGAAAATGTTTGGGGTTTTTTTTTTGGGTGGGGAGGTGGAGGGTGGGAGGGATGCACTCAACTTGTATTGTGTCTCATTGTGCCATCGGCTTTGCCTACAATCCACCAAGGAGACCGAACACTAAAAAAAAACACAGAATGCCAACTGGGTATTCGTTCCTCTCTGCATGTGGGTTGTGCTCGTCTGCTGCTATTTCCGATTAACTTTTCTTCCCCCCCCCCACCCCCCCCACCTCTTCCCTCTGTGTTTTTCTTTGACGGACCGCCGCCATGTTGCCAAGCTGAAGTGTCTCTGGTTGTTTACTCACAGATAACTGCAAAGAGGTTGTCTTTACTGGTTTCACACAAGCAGAGAGCAGCGTTCTATCTTAATGGCTTGGGGGAAGGCGCCGCCGTGGCGGACAGGTAACCTTGTCCTTGTGAACGGGGCATGTGGGTCAGAGTGCAGTGCAGACGCCTCCGCCCTCTTCCTCATCAGCTGTGTTTTGGTTTTTTGTGTGTGCACTGAAAAAGGGGGTAATTCAATAATCTTAGGAGGAGATTAAGTGTATTGCTGCACAGACAAACAGATTCAGACAGAGTACAAACACACACTCATTCACCACACACACACACACACACACACACAAAATTGCTAAAACCTTGATAGCAGCATTACAGGTGCTGCCTGTAGCATTTTAACATCAATAAATCATTACTGCATTCATTTTGATAAACAAACAAATCGCCTGCATCAGATTTTGTGGGAAATCTGCTGGATTGCTTTGTGGCACGAAGTCATTTTGCTTTACAGTACAAAACCATTTTGCATTGCAATTAATACACAACTTTATTCCAGTTCCACTACTCTAACTGCATAGTTTCAACTTCATATTAGCTTACCTCGTCAGAATGCATGTGAGCCGTTATCAAGGGCTGTTGTCAGCTCTTCAAAATAAGCACGTGGAGCGGGATAAGTAGCTTAACAACATCCTCTTTGCATGAGAAATTCCATGAGAAATTTGGTCTTAATTTTGAGAAAAACAAACTGCTACACATAGCACCTTCACACATCAGATTCTACTTTGTACACGGTGGATATCCAAACCTCCAACTATACTCTCACTGGAAACTGAAAGACTTAACTGTGCTTTCCCAGGCAGGCTGACATGAATTCCCTCAAAATGGTTTCATGTGTCAGTAAATCTCCTCTCCAACTGAAGCAGCCTTTTTGTTTTATTGAAAGGCGAAGTGATTTATTATTGATGAGAGTTTTTGTGAAACACACACACACACATGCTGCTGTGCACCAACAGGTGTGGGACAGCAGACATTCCCATTCAGCGATGTGCCTCGCCCGACCGACTGTATGTCTATACCAGTAGCAGAAGGTTGCTTAGCAACTGGCTCACAGTTAGATGCATCTTACACATAGCTTGGCAAAAAGTCAGCCAATTAAAAGAGGAGCTCTCGCTAACATTTCTCTTTGTCTGCATACCAAATTATTGAATCACCCCCACCAAACCATTGCAATATACAATAGAGCTTTTATAATTATAAATATATGCTCAAAGAACGCCATAGATTTGTATTATGTTCTTGTTTATATTATCTTATTATAGGCCTACAGCTTTTGTGCATATATTGAAAATAGCCAGTGTCTGCATGTCAGTTCTTCTAAAATGATGCTCAACAGAGACAGATGCATTTCTGATATTTAGAGATGTGACCTGTTTATATTTTATTCAGACAATTCATTTCCTATTTGAATGACGGTGGGATAAGACTGTCATCAGTGTGAGGACCTATTGCAGTGAGTGGATCCCGTTTGGAGCTATAAGGCCCCTCCCACAGGACATTATCGACCAGGACGGACGCAAAAACCCATTGACTGACAGCCACCCGGCCCGCGGCTCAGTGAGCGGGAGAGGAACTTAACGATCAAAGGGAATTCTGGGAATCGGAGGACTTTGAAGAAGCATTTACCTTTCCGGATTTTTTTGGGTTTTTTTTGTTTTGTTTTTCTTTTCCTATTTTGGACTTGAGCCGAACTGGCACACTGGAGAAAAAAAAAAAAAAAAAAGGAAAGCAAAGAAAACTGGACAAGTCCTTAAAAAGAGGCTAGCTACTGTATAGATATTGTTCTTGTAAATAAGACGACAACACAGCACATCTGGGCCAAGAGGCTCCGCCCACTCATCTGTCTTTTGATGGCGAGTCAGGTAACAAGGTCGTTGGTTGCTAAGTTGCGCCGTGACACACGTCAATCACTTTACTTGCTGTGGTTTCCCTCCTCGCAATAAGTGTATTAAGATGTATCAGTTGAGGCACTTTGTGTTCTAAAAATGGAGTGTATTCATATATGAAATTCTACATACAGTATATACAGTATAGAGAGACAAACGTGCTAAGTTGAATAAATGTGACATTATGGTCATCATTGCTTTTGTTTCCCTTGGTAATTTTCAGTGGATTAATTGCTCTGCTGTGTGTTTAAATGTGTGTATCCTAAAGCTCCAGGGTCAGATCTGCAGTTTGTGAGGCCAGGTCAGCGCAGACCAGGGAGTGTACTTGATGCTGTCACTCTTCCAGTCCGTTTTTTAGCACATAGACGAATGAACCCGAGTCCCCCCTGTGATGTACTCGCCATTGTAGAAGTCCCGCGCCACGCAATTAACCCGCATCTACCCTGCATTAGTGCTGCAGACGCTTGTTTTCTTGAAGGTTTGTACAGTAGAAGCAGTTGTACCAAGATCATTCCTTGTAACTTCCGATGGCTTAAAAAAAAACTAAAAAAACAAACAAAAAAAACAAAAACAGCATAACTTCTTCCAAACATTTCCCTCTCGGGGGGCGGAGCAAAAGTGTAGCAGTGGTTTAGCAAGCGTGCAGTAAAGAGCGGGACTTCTACATCGGCCGCATCTGTACGGTAGCAACTCCATGTACCCGACAAATCCGATCCGATTTGCAATAAGCACCCAAAAACGAAAAAAAGCGCCGATCCACACTGTGATTTCAGCAACCCGTTAAAACAAGGACAGAGAAGAAAAAAAGTCTAAACAGCAGCAGCTACAAAGCCCGACGGAGAGGATTGATCCGCGACTCCAGGAACCGGTCCGTGTTTCATGCACAGTGGTTGGCTAGCTGTCGAGCGTCGCCCCGTACCCACAATCCTCCTTGTGTAGTACACACGCTGCTTTACTCTTTGAATTAACAAAGGGGTACCGTTCATTGTGTATTTTTAGGACGACGTTGTAACTTGAAAAGGTGTTTATTTTTTTGAATCCAGAACATGTATTTTTGTGTCTACTGTTGTAAAAGTCATGGTAGTCCGATGCTGTGCTTCTCCATCGTGTCCTCAAACTGTCAGGCTTTTGATCCAAGTTCATGTTTTGTATGTTTTACTGTGAGGAAAAATTCTAGTTTGAAGTCTGTATTTGTGGAGCCTTTTGTTGGCATTCTAAAGTGCATGCTGAAAAAAAATCATTATGTCAAATTGTAAAAAAAACAACAAAAAAAACAATGAAGAGATGACATACTGTATATCACGTTCAAAACAATGTGTATAGAGTAAAGGTAAATGCTATGTGAGAGATTCACATAAACTATTTATCTTTTAACTGATCGTTTGTTTCTTTGCTTCATATCACTGCATGACAAGTGTGATGTTTTTTTCTCTGATTGAGGGTTTATTGACAAAAAAAACTTTGCACCAATCAGACAACTCACAGCCTAAATGTGGATTTCCCCTCAAAGTAACAATTCATTTAAAATTGTATCTACCTGTTTGACTGTCAACATTTCATTCAGACTATTCAGACTGTTTTCAGATACAAATGACAGAGATAGCGCTCCAGTTTTATCTCACAGGTTAAAGCTGCACTAGAGGGAATTTGGCATGTTGGCAGCTCCAAATGGCAGTGAGAGGTAACTGTTTGAACTTCAGTACTCAGAAATCCTGCGCAGTGAGGTCAGTAAACGTCACACAGCAGCTCATGTTTACCAAGCGGCCGGTCTGTGATGCTTTATACCAAAGAAACCAAAGAGACTTTTTAGGAGACAGAGGTTCTCAAGTGTGAAGAGTTCAACCAAACAATGATTTTCCCTTTTAAGGTTGTTTCATTTGATTCATTATCAGAGGAGGCTGAGAGGCTGAAAACGATTCAATGTTTCACAAGAAAAAAAATCAGAAAAAATACACTTGATAATACATTTTTACAGTAGAAATATGTTTTTTTCCTATCCCATAAATCATCTTGTGACCCTCCAAAATTACCTTGTGACCCCCTGGGGGGTCCCGACCCTCAGATTGAGAACCACTGGTTTAGGAGACCGTTTGGATTTCACTCCTGTGGGTGGAGAAGCGCTCATACCTGACACCAGAATTTCATTTGGGCAAATAGAGCAAAATTATGGCATCTCAGTTATTGAGGATGGAAGTTCTTTTCTATTAAAGCCCCATTTTGTGATTCAGGCTGATATAACAGGTTTATTTTTACATAAAATTCCTGCTCAGTGCAGCTATAAATGTGATTGCCACATTAGAGTAACAGGCAAACCAACCGGCCGGTGCTTGGAGACAACCAGCAGTAGTCTGGTGTGTGGTGTTGGTTTCCAGGTTCAGGTAGATAATGGTAAGTCGGCTCTCTGCTCTCCACCTCCTCTCCTCTCCACCTCCTCTCCTCTCCACCTCCTCTCCTCTCCTCTCCACCTCCTGTGCTGCCTGTTCATTCTTCAGCTCACGTCCGGCAATCAGCGCCGCTCGCCGCACTCACTGTATCTCTGAGACATCCCAACTATCTTTACTCCCGTCGCCATGGAAACAGCCACAGACGTGCCAAGGAGATGTAAACAGCTGGGGCTGGGAGTGTGTTTTTTGCAGGAGGAGAGAGGACCCCCCGCCCCCCACCCCTCCTCGACAACACATCATGTGGAAGCCGGGGGGGGGGGGGAACCGTATGGTGCCAGCGGCTGAAATTTCAAAATACCAAATTCGTGACTATGAATATTGCATCAGAGGCTGTTTTAAACTTCTTGCCTTCTCTGCTCAGTGAAGCACAAAGAAACACACATTTCTCCTGGACTGTGTGTGTTTGTGTGTGTGTGTGTGTGTGGATGCAAAACGTGTGTGTATGTGGGTATGAGACACAGAGAGATAGATAGATAGATTCTTTCTCTCTGGTGGTGTTCTATTCTATTCTATTCTATTCTATTCTATTCCATCAGTGGCTTCATTTCCACACCAGAGTAACCTGGCTGCTGGTCATACTGGTTAAGGTCTTATTCAGGTGTTTATTTGTCATGGTAATTAGTTTGGGATTTTTCATTAGTTTTTAGGTTTTTTTTAGTATTTGTATCTTGCACATAAATAAAAAGACAAAAACTAAAAATATCCCCTGTATATTTCTAATTCATTTTAGTTAGTTTTACAAGTAGGCAAGATAGTTTTAGTTCTGTTTTTTCAGTCTCATTTTTCTCATTATTTTAGTTTACAACAATGTTTTTTTAATACCTGCTGTAATTTTCGTCTTAGTTTGAGATCATGTGATCATGTGTGTGTGAGTAGAGTTCAATTTAAAGCTGACGTTCATTCACTTCTGTAATAATAAACCAAACAGGCAGAGAGTCGTACTGTAGCGTGCTGTAGTGAGTGCAGTGTGTCATGGTGACTCCCCCCCCCCCCCCTCCACCCCGTGTCACCGCTGTGTTCACCACAGGACAGCGTGTCAGTCAGTCTGTGTGGAGGCAGGAGGTGAAACCAGAGCTCCTGCAGGGAGACAGCGGCTCTGTGATCAGGTGGAGAAGACGCTGACGCTGCAGGTGACGGTTCACTTCCCTGCAGCTCCGAGGGCAGAGCAAGGCACCGAGGGCAGTGTCATGAACCAAAACTGAGACAAAACTAGATGTCTTCAACTGAAATGAAAATACTAAGGAACTTTTGTGAAAAACATAAAAATGAACTGAAACTATCATGTCTACTTGCACAACTAACTAAGATAAAAATATAGGAGAAATGATTTTAGTTTTTACCTTTTTGTTTATGTGCAGGGTAAAAAAGAGTGAATTTTGGGCAGATCATTTTTGGCTTTATTTACTGAATGCAAATTGAAAGATTCATGTAAATAAAATTTTAAAAGAATTTATGATTTATTGTTTGTGTAACACCATACCTGTTGCAAACATATACAAAATATCTTTATTGTCTATCATTATACTATATTATATTATATTATTCAAAACATAGCCCTACCAAAACTACTAAAACAAGAACTGAAACTAGATAAAAATGAAACTAAAACTAAACATTTGTAAAAAAAAATAAAAATAATAATAAAATAAAATGAAATAAAAATTTCCAAACCCACACCAAAATACTAACTAAAATTAAACTGAAATTGAAATAAAAATGAAAAACTATATAAAAATAAAAACTATATGCAAGGCACTCAAGTTGCCACAGTTTGGGGTTCAATTCTCCCTGGAGCCTCCAGTGATAAATCTGTCTCCACTCACGCTGCGAGGTGTTTTGGTGAAAGCGTGCGCCAGACGGCATCGGTCGACATCATCCCTTGTGTGTTTACATGTATTGTATGAATGAACGCTCAGATCACGGGCCCCGCAGCTTTCAAACGGCGGCGTGGCATTTAAATCCCGATGAGTGGCGTCTAATGAGATTGGCGTAGTTGACGAGGGCAGAGTGAGTCAGGCAACAGAGTGGGGGCTCCGTTTACAGGCTTTGTTTCAGGTGCGCACTCGAAAAGCCACGGCAACGCTCCAAATTACTCATGCGCTGACATGGAGCCCCCTATTGACAAGCACGAGGGCAGCGTGTAGTGGGGCGCGCTGAGTGCCGCGACACACAAGAGCCGTGTAATAACAGCATTAACTGTGTGGGGGGGGAAACACAGAGAGATGAGACAGCGATTACGGTAACCACACTCCAGCTGCAGCAGGATGTGAGTCCACAGCTCACATACACGAGAAACCGGCTCTTCAGAGATCCGGTCCCCCACTTCAGGAAGTACGTGGGATACTGACTGTAGTCCGCCGTGTTTTTGTGCTTTCAAGCTTTATTTCACTGGAGGAATAAGAGTAGAGGACCAGAATACAAATACAACACTGAAAACACAAACATAAATACATACATTAATAAATATCTTGAACTACATGAAAGATGAGTATGTACCAGGGTTGGAGCCATTCATTAACTGAACTGAGAATTCATGGTGAAGTTCAGCTCCTTTAGTTGCAGTGTGAATGTGAAAGTCTCCCACTGTCTCGACTCGCTAAACATTATAAATCAAAACATTATGAATCAGATAAAAGACAGTCCAACAAATCAAATATATTCAATCGTAATGTATGGATTACGATTACATGTTCTGCATCAAATGCCAACTGAAAGGTTCCTTTAACATTTTATGATATTCACTATTGATAATTTATAACACTATGTGTAATCTCAGATATGTGGTGAGAAAAACATGGAATTTCACAGAATTTCATCGAATTAAATTAAACTTCCTGAAATTCCAATTCAATTCCAGTTCTGTTTCCTGGAGGTTTTTTCGAATTCCAATTCCTCAGTTGAATTGGAATTGATGAATTAATTTATGAATTGACACCAACTCTGACAGTACCCTTTTTATTCCCCATCCACAGGGAGGTCAGAGGTCACCCTGATGCCCTTTCATTTTAGCACAACATAGTCGGTTCAATATTTTTCCATCTTATTTGGTTAGAAAAAGGTGAAAAAAAGGTTTAGTGGCAATGAAATTCACAAAGTGCCACATCATATCTAAATCGATGGCAGCAGGTTCAAGTCACTGTTTTCCAAGAGTATTGGATCAAATTCTATAAACATAAGACTTGTTTTATATGCTGTAAACATATACCAGGAGGATTGTGAGTGAAGATGATGATGGTGATGACCAAGGTGTCCCTGTGAGGATGAAGATAGATGAGGAAAGATCAAGATGGGTTTGTGCTCGGTCAGATCTTCACCCAACTTCATAATGTGAACATGAACCTTCTGACCTGCTGTCAGTTTCAGAGTTATTGAGCTGCGCTGCCAAGATTTAATCACTTTCAAATGCAGCACCTTTCCTATCTGCCCCACCTCACGTCGCCATGGCAACGTGCCCAAATAACACTTAAGCGTGACACCCGGTGATTGATAACACAAAATGAATCCAAATTACAACTAGAAGGGCACTCGGAGAGCGCAGACCTCCGCCAAGGTTCGTGCTATTATTGCTTGTTCGTGAGTCGGATCCGGATCCGCTCCAAAATTTAATGGGTTCTTCCTTGGCCCATGCTACACCCTTCCACCAAGTTTCATGAAAATCGGGCCAGTAGTTTTTCCGTAATCCTGCTAACAGACAAACAAACAGTAACAAACGGAGGTAACAATTAACAGATAGCGGGCAAAGTCCTTGGCTGACAAAATGATAAAACTTTTATACTCTTCATTTCAGAGGTAATGGATAATAAAACTCAGGTTTTTTTTTTTTTTTTAATTAATTAATGAATTAATAGAAGTTTGGAATACAAAATGTACTAAATGGAGCCTCTTGGAATTAAAAATGAGAGATTTTGTTCACTGACTACTATTTGCCACTTTGCCACGTTTTAATTTTATGCTACATAGACTAATGCAGGCCTGCTAATTGTTTTTTAATTGTTTATGAGGAATTTAATGAATAAATAAATAAGTAAATAAATAAAGGTCAATATGTAAAAGCAAGTCGGTAAAATGCGTTTTATTTTTTGTTATTAATTTTTTTTTACTTAGCTTATATAAAGGAAAGACTACACAATTTTGAACAGCCACAACCAAGATTTTATGCAATTTCTATTTTTCTATATTTTTATTTGTATTTTTTTAATTGAAAAACTTTCAGTTGTGGTTGCAAATGTGCAAAATGTTGTGTCATCATGTGACCCAGTTCAAACAGACAAGTAAAACACCTTGTGCATGTTCTCATAAAGTCCCGATGATGAGGAGGAAGAAAGGGGAAGTATTAAATATTTTACGTCAAACGTTCCCATTGATCAGCTGAACGCTCTCACCCATGTGATCACAGAGACAGATCGCAGCACCCAGCAGCGTCTTAATGAGCCAGTCAGTGTTAGGTAAGGCTGCGCACAGCGTTGCATCACACATTACCAACAGTCGTATCAACAAACTAAATTTAGCTTTGTGGATTTGTGATCTCTAAGAGGATAAGCTTTTCCCTGTCGTCTTATCAGCTCCTGTTAGCATTGTTGCAGCAGCATACAAACTAACCTCTGATATTTTAATGATGCTCAGAAGGTTTTTTCCTCATTTGGAATATAGCAAATGAAAGCCAAAAAGGTCACTGATGAACAGTTAACATTTTGACTGTATTGGTTTGAGCATTTCATTTACCTGTAGAGGGCTTTCAGGTTACATTACACTCCCTCTGGCGGCCATATTGGAGGACATCCTCCAACAGCAAAGCGTACAACTTGGCCTGTGCTGCTTTTGACTGAGAACTGATCATTTCACCACTGATCCATCTGACCAATTTTGTGTCTGGATAATGTCAACTTGTTAGCTAGCTCACCATAGTATCAACCATCACTGTCTTGTTAACAGATATCTGATTAGCACACTAGCTAACATATCTAGAAACAGCTAGCGTTAGCCTGTTAACATTAACATCAGTGTCTTTGCTGTTAGCTAGCTAACAGTTTGTTCAGGTTAACTGAGCTGACTCTTCTCAAGCTACAACTCTACTACAAGAGTGTTTTAGTAGAGACTAGGCAGTCCCACCAGGATTTCGCTGAGTTTTTTTGTGATTATTGCGGCCAAAAATGCTTGATTTTGCTGCGGCTTTTCTCAAAAATTGCAATACAATTTGCGAGGTTTTATGTGCTCTTTTTGCGGTAAAATTGCAGGAATTGGGAAAAATTGCAAGCAAAGGAAAAAAATAAATTACTCTCTCTCTCTCTCTCACTCACTCACTCACACACACACACACACACACACACACACACACAGCCTGCCCCTATTCTCTCCCACTCTCCGTTTAAGCTATTAACTCTTCCAAGAGCTTGAATTTTGCACTCACCTCGATTCTTGCTGCTTTTGTTTTGTTTTGCACGGTCTATGGCAGTAATTTTTGTTGGCAGGTGAGTTTTGTTCATCTTCCACCTGAATGCGCGCTGCGATGACGTAAGTTACCACGACACCGAATGCGACAATTGGTCCAAATCACAAGCGGTCTGTTGATTTGGCCATTTCATGCGGAAAAGTTGCGGCAATTTTGCAAAACCGCAAGCTCTTGCAAATATTGCGGAGATTTCTTGAATTTGCGTTAATTATTGCGATTGCAAAATCGCAAGTTCCTGGAGGGACTGACTAGGGCTAAAGACAAGACAGTTTACTGTGTCACAGTAACCTACATTTGGAAACAAATCCACCTTATCACACTATTCACTTTGACTGAGAACGTTACTGAATGGATCTACAGCCACACCACAACAAGCTTTTTAAACTGGCTCTCTCTCTTTCTGGCCCAGTTATTATGCATTTAGATATAATTGTGCACCGCTAATTCTCCAATGGATCCATGATTCCAGCAGATGCGGTTGCTAGGAGATTTATGATGTAACTAGATACAGAATATCTTATCCCCCAAAAAACTTTTTGTTGTAGTTTTCTCATTATGTTCTCTTGTTGTAAAAGTTTATTGTATTACTTTTAATATTCAGTATTTGTTTCTGTCCTTCTTTCTTTCATTTAATCTCTGACTGTTGTTGGAATTTATTAGATTTTGTAATTTCGAGACTTTTTAATAAGGTGATTAGCCTATTACTTAACTATGCATTCCTTCATTTACACAAATTAATACTGAAACTAAACTCTATGGAAAAGGGTTCCAAAGCGACAAAAGCTTTTCATATGATTGTGAAAATTTAACAGCCAGCATGTATTTGAACAGTGTTGTGGTGCAGCTTAAGCTTTGCCCCTTGGCCAGACATCGTCTGTAATGGCTTTGAACTAAAACATTAAACGCCACGTGAGTCTATGGGCTTTGTTGTTTATTTGTGCTGAGTGGTGCATTCAGGCGCCAAATTACTGCGAGAACACTGAGACTGTCTGATAGATGTCTGCTCTCTCAGGACTGCATTGACTCTCTCAGCCGCTGTATAATTAACCGATTTCCGCTGCAACATTAATGCATACCCTAAAACCCACTACACTAAAAATGAATGAGGAGGTAAATAACCAGAACGTCCTTTGCTTCAGGATAAATAACTGAAACGGCTGTTCCTTTGTATGCAGGAGAGTGAGCAGAGTGGTGGAGACACGGCTACGGTTAGTTGCCTACGTAAGAATAAATAAAGAAATAAATAGAATTGGGGCAATTTGCTGCATGCACGAACACAGAGTATGGAGCGAGTTATTGAAAAAAAAATTAAAAAGAAGCCCACTCTTTTCATGTTCCTCCGTCTTCCACCCTCGCAATTTCAGACGTGTCATTTATGACGTGGGGCATTTATAGACTCCATGAAGTAACAGGCAATTAAGCTGTCATCTGTCACCGGAGCGGCTGTAATGGACCGCACATGAGTCTGGGTTCAGCTCGGCATCGGCGTCTCTCCCGAGGAATTGTAATTGAGGTGAATGATGAAATTAGGTGAAACCGGTGCTATGTGGCTCATATTCATCGACTTAAGAGGCTTGATTTCAATGATTTAATCTTATGTGTCATTTAAGTCCATTGTCGTTTTTGCAATAATTCAAAAGCAGGGTATTTTCTCAGTGTGATCGCACATCTACTGGGCTTTTTGTTGGCTGACAAAACACTCACACAACAGTTAAGATGAACGAACACCAGAGTCGGGGCAGCGGTGGACTAGAGGTTGGAGAAGTGGGTTTGTGACTGGAAGGTTGTTGGTTCGATTCCTTTGGGAAAATCTAGACAGGGAAAGTGAATAAGAAACACTTTCTTTACTGTCATGGTGCCAACAGCAGGGCATTTAAACAGTAGAGCAGTGGTTGTCTGGCATGGGGTCCGGGGACCACCGGGGGTCCTTGAGGGGGTCCTTGGGGGTCCCCAGCAAATTGACGAATTGTTAAACTTCAGCATTATTTCATTTACAAGAAGTTAACACAATTAGAGAATGTAGAAGAATGACTGTTTTGATCATAGTTTCTCTGTTATCTCTCTACCTACAATACAGATAGTCATGGAGTTCTGGACAAAATCATATCTGACAATAAAAATATTCTCAGATTTGGGTCTGAGAGACAAAATCTCGTCAAATGGGGGTCCGTGGCTCTAATGTGGACTAAAGTAGGGGTCCTTGATATGAAAAAGGTTGAGAATCACTGCAGTAGAGGGCTGTGGTTTTACTGGGCAGCTTGTGAAATGAATGTATGGGAAAACCATATCAGTGAAATCTCTTTAATCACAAAACAAGATGTTTTAGGAGTATTGTACTGCAATATGGTTTTTGAGGAATTGGTTCTTCAGCATCGGGCCGAGGCAGCATCCATTCATCTTCCCGTGTCTGGGAGATAAAGAGCCAACAGGGTCAGAAAATGGATATTTAATAGAGAATTAAAGGTGTGGTGAGATATAATTCACAGAATCCATTTTTACAGCTGTTAATTATCGGCTGGATTATTGCCAGAAGCGGTCTCGCAGATAAATTCTAATGTTCTCGATACTGGTTGGAGCCTTATGCTGGGTTAAAGAACAGCACTAATTACAGTTGTGTAGCCTCCCACACCCCAGCCCCCTCCCTGAGCAGTGAATAATTCAGATGGCTGTAATTTAAATGCAGCCAAACAGCCATAAAGGTAAGCATTATCTGGAAGCCTGTTACTTGTGCCCAGCTGCATAACAAATCTTGTTTTTCTACCCTAATTGTCTCACTTAAGCATTTTATTTTCTTTACCTTATGGATCTGTACAGAGGCGATGAATGAAAGATCTCAAATGACGTTCTTAGACTAGATTTATATAGATTACAAAACTGGGAAATTGTGCTAAAAAAGTGCAAATTACAAATGATGTACACCATGATTTCATGCTAAAATACTTAGAGATGTAATCTGGCTCCAAATGGATTAAACTATAAAGGTGGGGACATTCAATGGAATTTTCATGTCAAAATAATTATCTTCAACATAAAACACAAGTCTACTATTGTATAATAGTCTGTTTTGAGTTTTGATTTCATTTGGATTGTGTTGCCCCAATTTTCTCTTTCTTCATTAGGAATGGGGTGTTTTTTTCTGTTAAAAATAAATTAAAAAAAATGTTTAATGTATTCCTTTTTTCAGTTTTGTCATTTATTATCATTTGTACATACAAATAAACTAAACCAACCTGGAGGTTATTTTACCAGGATGAGAGGTTGCTGGGTCACCAGTTAGACGTAGGAAGTAGGAAGTAGTATCTGAGAGATATCAGGTAACCAAATATCATTTGTAGGTGCATGAAGCTGGTGGTCATAATCCCTCTGTGAATGTGATACAGAGAAGACACTGATACCATATGGATCCACTCACAGCAGCGTCCTTTACTGTGAATTTATTGGATGGCTCCGTGTCTTCTTCTGTCTTCAAGCCAACACAATCGTAGCTCTTCCACTCGGGTCGGGTCGTGGCTGCTGCTGACCCACACCGTGACTGTCGGCTTGTTTAAGAACGGCTCACCACTGCTCAAGATAATGTGAAATCCAACACTATTTCATGTTGAAGTATTTAATTTCATGCAAATATCTCAAGCTGCACTAGGCAACTTTGCACAGACTGTAACTGAAATGTGTTGGAAACAAACATATACAAAAATGGATGTTACGTCTTTTGTTGTTGTCTGTGCATGTGTGTTTTCAACATCGCCATCAGTTCATATTGGTATCAGATATGAGTTACATCTTCGAATAGATAAATGATGAACAGTCATCCAAAATAATCAGATATGAGCAGCAATTTGGAATTGAGCATGAAGTCCTGCAGTGTGAGCACAGCCTGAGTCTCCAAAGGCAACTCTGGTCACATTCACATATAGAGCAGATTCATGCATAGAGCTGCTAATAGCAACACAACGGATACATACAGTCACAAATTAAATGAATACACGAGTAATGCAAATGAAAACACTTAAGATGAATACACAAAAGATGAATTCCTGCATCGAGTAAACAATAATCATCGTGCCTTTGGAAGAGACGCTGCATTTTGATAAACAAACTCTCAAGCAGCCAGGCATTAAAGTAAACCAACTGTAGTCTGTAGTATGAAAGGGAGAGGGGGGGGGGGGGGGGAGTTGGGGGGGGGTATTGATCTTTAGGCGCCAGGAAACCCTGTACTCCCATTTCCACTGTAATGAAACATAATCGCTTTGAGAGCGGCAACTGTGCTGCTCCCTCACAGAAAGCCTTTAGATGATCTGGGCCTTTTCCAACTGGCACTGAGTCAGGGTTTGTGTGTGTGTGTGTGTGTGTGTGTGTGTGTGTGTGGGTGGGTGGGTGGGGTGGAGTGGGGGGGGTAGTACATGAGGATAGAGAGGAGGTAAAAAGAGAGGAAGAGAGTAAGAGAGAGAAAACTGAAAAGATAGGACAAGAAATATCACTTGGGCATCAAATTTAAGGACTTTTCAGTGACTTCCAAGGTCTTGTTTGGGGAAATTCAAGGACTCAAAATTGTCATGTTTAGGGGTTAGACATGAGATTGACCAAAATTAGACACAGAGGCCTCAGATTCTACTCCTGAGTGAAGAAATCCCGGTGAAATCCTTCATTTTCAAGCCGCTGCTGTATCAACACTAATCTCCGCCACAGGGTTTTCCTCAGGATATGACGCTAGGATCTGATGCCGCGACGCAGAGAGACCTTTACACACAGCAGACCGACTGGCGTTTACCCAAGCTGTCAGCTGCTCAGCGTCTGTCTGAGCAAACAGGAGGCCAGGGAGGAGGGAGGAGAGAGGAGGAAAAAGCGAGTCCAGTCCGGTCCTGAAGAGCGACCGCAGCTGTGAGGTAGAGCCGCGTGTCGCTCAACACTTACACCCCATTTGAGGAAAAGGACAGAGGGCCGAAAAACAATCACCGGGCAATTTAGCGGTCTGTTAGCCGTCTATTGGTGCTGCCGGAGAACAGAGCGGAGCGCGGCCCGGCCGGTTATCTGATGTGACACAGACAGGACCGGCTTCACTCCTTTTAAAGTCCCTCTCGCACTGTTACAGTTCCTCTTACTGTCTTCATTTACAGCCTTAACTCAGAGGCGGTTCCTCATTTACCAATTAGACCGTGATCAGACAGGAGGCTTTTTTTCCTCCTGCTCAGACGCAAAGCACAGCTGCGAGCGTTGCTAGTAACACAGAGCAACAGAGAGCTCAAAGGGCGCAAGGAGCGTTACATCATTCTGGTTGCTATGCAACACAAAGTTTAACAACTTGCAAGCTATCTAATTAGCGCTAAGCCAGCTAACCTGAAGAAAGAAAATGGGTTGTTGCAAAATAGAAATGGACAAGAGAAAGTTAGTGACTGTGCTGCTTGCTGTTGAGGAAGAGGATGAGGAGCCCAGTCCAAACTGAGTGTTTAAAGTTTTCTGAGATGTTAACTGATATCTAGGTGTTGTTTGAGATAGAAGACAATAATATCAGGCTTTACCTCTGCTGATGTTTTAGGTGCTACATCAACTATTCTCTTTTTCCGGGGTTAGAAATCCAAAGCAGGTGAACATTGGATGTTTGGTAGTCTTACTTTAGTTCGACGCTACGTAATCAGATTGATTAGATAGAACTGGTGGGGTAGGTGGAGAGGAACTGAAACTGGAGGAACGTCACCCTTTAAAGTTAACGTCACTCACCAGGAAACTGTAAGAAGCTGCTTACTTCAGGTGCTGCTACAGTAACTCTGCCTCTCTCTGACTTTGCTGTAATGAGATAGGATCTGATGCGTACAGTGTAAATGTTAATATGGCAATTTCATCTCCACTTATGGTAAAGCCATATTTGCTGAATGACATTGTAGTTTCTCAAAACTGGAGGATGAAAATGAATATATGAACGGTTTAATTTCAAAATTAGATATCAACCAATTTGGAAGAAAATGACAAAAAAAATGACCCATATTAAGTTGAGTCATCCTGAGACCTTTTCCTATAAACTACTACTTTTTGCAGATCACCTCTGGTTTCAAATACTGACTGATTAATGCCAGGTAGAATTTTTTTTTTCCCCCTAAAATGGATAAATAGCATTTTGTAGTGAAACACAAGCCATGGTCTTCAGCATGCCAACACCAGTTTGTCCTCAGTGTAGAAACTGCCTTCATCCATACAGCACCTATCTCTCTCAGTACCAGGTTGTTCTGGGTTCTACTTTAAATGCGTTGTACTTACATGAGTTGTAGTTTTTCTAATGACCCCTATCATGTCCTACACACCCTGTGATTTCCTGCTCGGTGGCTGCCAGTTAAACAGCCATAATCTCCATCTCAGTACTTCTCTGCTTTGTAGTAAAGCGTATCTGTCTGAGTTTAATTCCCCTCCGTCCGCTCGGGCGTGTCGGCGCGGCTGTTAGCGGAGCCGCGTACGAAGAGCTTTTAGGGGCGCGTCGCCGCCGAAGAGTAATCAATCCGTCCGTTCATCAAGCTCCGCACTCGCCGTTCATTTCCCCCAGCGGCAACATTTGGCCCGCCATCCATAACGCTCGGCCGCCGTTAGAGGGACGCTCCGTCAGGTTTTGTTTTAGACGTGAGTGGTTTGCGTGGCTAATGGCGTTCGTCAGCAGCCTTCTGCAGCCCGTTCTGTCCGCTGATGATGATCTGAGCCGTTAGAAAGTTAAGCTGCAAAATCAGAAAGTTAGAGGAGATAGTGAGTAGTGAGATGTGTTCATTCACAGTTTTTGATGAGCCACCAAATCGCACAGCTGATACAGTGCAAGAGAGAACACAGATACTGCCATGATTATTTTCAAATACAACAATGTCAGGAGGAGTACCACCTATTTTTGCGGAAGGAACTAACAACAACAGAAAAGGGGATAAATATTCTTCTTATACCGTATATCTGAGAGATATAGGGAGATAAAGTCAATGTGACGTTCTTACTCTGTACAGCATAAATTACAAAATATAAGCAAACTATGCAATGTATTGTTCTGACTTCCCAATATGTCTCAGGATTTTGGGATATGTTCCCACTTACAGAATTTGAGGGCAATTCAACCACAAAGAGTTTTTATAAGTTTTGATGTCTTCACAGAGATCAACTAGAACCTCATTTCCCATCATACACTTAACAAATCCATGTCTTCCCCTTCTTCTCCTTTACGTCTGATATAAAACATATAGTGGTTGCAATCAGGTATAAAACACGCCATGTCAGCATTAATTCTACTCTCTCCTATCTGCTAACATGAGCAACCCGGACGATAGATGAAGTTTTGGTTCCAGTTTGTATCAAACAAACATCTTCCAGCATGGCTGCCGAAGATGTAATTTTGTGGTACACATTTTTGACCTTCTGTACCTACAGCATTTTTAGGAAAAGAGCTGGTTATGTACTTTCTTTTTGAATATTTAACACCAAAATGTTCTTTTTTTTTAAAATAAATAACTAAATGACACCACACAAGTATAAAGTAACATTCATGAATATCTGCGGTGGCACTAATGGGTGCGGAGGAATTATTGAAGGATTGTTATTTCAGGCAGCAAAGTCCCATATTAAATTTAAGGGGTTGTGTCCCGGAGATCAGAGCATGCGAACTGGATTTTTATTGGATGTGATGCAGCGCTGCCCTCTCGCCACTTCTCGTGTCAAGGGTGTTAAGCCGCCACCCGACGACTTCTCTCAAATCTGGGTCGACTCCTGGAGGTAAATACATAATCCCTGGACTCTTCGTGTTAGCGCCCAGAAAGCATTGATCCATGTGTTTAAATTACAGTTTGATGGAGCGGCGCTGAAGGACGCGGCGCCTGAAAGGAGTTAACTAACATGAGCTCAGTGCCGATTTGTACGACGACCGGCGGCGCTCGGCGGCTGTTTGGAGTGACGCGCCGAGTTAATCGGCCTCGCCATCCAATTAAACAGATCCTATGGAGGCTATTGATCTGAGACCAACACCCGTGACACTTATATAGGTCAAATAAATATCGGCGAAGCAATCGATCAGCGCTTTATCCGAATGTATAATGCATGTCCGTCGTTGGTAATCGTCACCTTTTGCCTCGAGTCGTATAAACAGCTGATCTCAGTGTTTTCAAAGTCAAATTGCTCGTCCCCATTCACAGCCTCATGAACCGCTCACTTAGCCATGCAGCTAATGTTTCTGTGCGGATAATGTTTTACAAACGACGAATTCCATTTCCGTCCCTCGGAGTGGGCTTTATCCCCTTGTTTTATCGCCTGAATTAGGAGCGGCTTGCCCTCCAAGGGACAGATCAGGCGAGGTAATTACTTCCATTACCCCCTTTTCACCTGCTCCGATAGTCAGGATTCATTAGGCTTATCGGTTTATTAATCCACATGTAATTAAGCGCCGGGGACCTCCGGGGTCCTGCTGAACAAAAGGAATATCACCTGTCCTGTTATCGGCCGCTGACATTCGTCGAGCGTGACCCCGGCAGGCCGCCGCGGTCCGTCACTTCAGAGAACGTTCAGACGGGGTCAACGCCCTCCAACGCCCAAATTAGCCTCGAGTCACAGAAAACTTTCCTTTGGTAAATGATGTGAATGAGCCTACCTCATAACTTCAGCTTGATTTAAGAGGAAAGTGATGCTGCTCCAGAAAACAGTGCAGTTTTTTTTTGTACTGCACACAGCTTTGGATTTAATTACACTGTCTGATTGCAGTAATTCAGGGGAAACATGCTGTTCTCCATTCTCATTTAATGTTGCGTTGCTTATCGTCAAACATACAGAACATGATTTAAGACTGTTTCCAAATTCTGGAGGCTGCTTCAGCGTGCATCTGGTCCACCAAGCAGCACTTATTTCAACATGATGTCACCTTACGATGTGCAGTGCTTGCTGCTGCCCTCCAGGGTGTACTTTTTTATTTAACCTTTATTTATCCAGGTAAAAAAAAGTCTCATTGAGATTTAAAAACCTCTTTTACAAGGGAGACCTGGCCAAGAGGGCAGCATAATAAAAACAGACAAAACAAAACATCCAAGATATCCAAAATAAAAAACAGAAAAACAACCGAGGTACATACAAGGACAACATAAAAAGCAAAACAGTCCTGATAGGAAGATGACTGTCTTGACTCCATTGTCTCTCGACTGTATTGAAATGTGTTGCATAATGTATTAGATGTATGAAATTACTACAGAAGTATTAGTTGTTTTAGTTTTACAAACATTTCTTGGAGGCAGAGCTGCTCTAAAACTGTGGTTCTTTGGCTCCGCCCACTGAGGTTTAACTCAACCAATCAGATTATTTCTGCCTCCAGAGCAGCTCTGCCTCTGAGAAATGTTTGTAGAACTAAAACTCTAATCTGCGAATTAACCTAATGATTTACAAAAGGTCTGAAGTCATGCTCAAGCAAGGCAGCATTAAACCACCAGAGCAGGTTTCAACTTGACATTTGACATAATTATTAATTAATAATTAACGTTCCCCCAGTTCAGACTGGAGTAACATCAACATCAAGGTGGCTGTGACCTTCTTCAGTTCACTACAGGATGATTACCCTCTTGCACACTGGACCAGTGGTTCTCAACCCCGTCCTCAAGGACCCCTGTCCTGCAACTTTTAGCTCCAACTCTACTCCTGCACACCGGAGTCAGTTAAGGTGTCAGGAGAGTGTGTGGCCCTTAACTGAATCAGGTGTGCAAGAGTAGAGCTGGAGCTAAAAGTTGCAGGACAGGGGGCATCTGAGGACTGGATGAACCACTGCATGAAACAGCAGACGGTTCTCCAGTGGGGTGGTGGTGGAGGGGTGGAGGGGGGGTGGGGGTGGAGGGGTGGAGGGGGTCTCCAGGCTTCCATGCAGCTCCGCCTCGGCCGCTCGCCTGTCTCTGGCTCCCAGCTGATTCTCTGGGATCATTTCACTTTAATCCGCCCAGGGAATGAAATGAATGTCTTCACAGTCGACTGACTTCTTTTCCACCACATTTGGGTATGTTCGGACGCAGCCCACAGTTCTCCAGACCGTCTGAGTCCGAGGGACAGAAATGTGTCATTACCTTGAGTCTATGAGACACAACTGTGTTGTTTTTCCAAGTGAAAATAATCCACAAATATTTTCCAGGAACTTATTCTCTAGTGCCACTCTCTCACCTAAAGAGCTACAGGCTGTTTTGGGGGCGTTTCCAGCGGCCACAAACATACACTGCTCTGATTGGCTGGCAGGGGTAGAGGCTCCACCCCCTCCCACCTGCCCCAAACATAAGATGATTGGTCAGCTTCCTATCGTACAACCTGACTGCTTTCTGATTGGCCCGTTTCAGAAGCGACATTCTTTTGTA